>NW_026068127.1:1336790-1373092 GCF_014885135.2 Alexandromys fortis
TTTTGAAATAATTTGTGCCTTAACAATGAGGTCCTACATTAAACATACCATATATGAGAAATTCAGTCTTCCACTGTCACTTTTTATATAGATATTAAAATATATTACTTAATATATATTAATTATATATAAATTAATTAATATATTACTGGAAAGATATTTTAATATTTATCTTTAATAGTTGTATCAAATGTAAAGCATTAAAAAAAATAAAGTAACCAAGACTCTATGAAGCTCTTGCTTCAACTTTAGGAAATGTCTACCTACTGTCTTGTTCGTTAGGTTGTAGGTATTGAAACACATAGGAAAAGGTCCCTGCCTGTCACCATGTTTCGCAAAGTCTCTTTGGACTGTTCTATATGTTGAGCTGCAAACTACCCACGGCCAAGTTCCCCACTTAGTACACATTGCTGTAATGCAACGGGAAGCTTCCTTGTTCTGTGACGCCAGAGAGAAAACAACGGGCAATGAGCTCCGAACAAATGTGACCACGGTGAAGCCCTCTAACAACCCTTTAACCAAAGAGCTCATGAAGGTTTTCTACCGTGGAGAGCAGTGCGGAGCAAATAGAACGGTAACTGATGGGCCTGCTCCGTGTGGGACAGCGTACCTTCACCTGGAAGGCAGTGAGGTCTTCCTTTGCTGTTAATCCACATTTGAGATACTCTCTCAAATACCCACATCTCTACACCCAGGGAAATGCAGCCTTCCCACTCCAAGAAAAGCTCCATTTGCCAGCTCTATCTCTTAAGAAATGCCACAGAGAACCCTGGAGGCAGCCTCAGTGTCTTGAGCACAGGGGTTGAGTAACTGAAGCAGGACAAACAACTCCGTGTTATTTGTGCTCCCCTTAAATTAATGGGATAAAGAATTCTGATTATTAAAAAAAATCCTTTATGATTCAGGGAGTGTTCATCTTAGGTAACTCAGAACACTTATAAATTATCCTGAGAAGATGCATCGTGAATACTCTCCCAGAGGTGACTTGCAGAAGTGATTTAAGGCTAGAGAGGGCATACTGGTATGTGTATCAGGTGTGATATTGAAAACCTCACTGGAAATTGCCCAAATAAGAAACTAAACATTGAACCATTTCATGTTAACTGAAAGGTTAAAAAAAATAGCAAAAAGTTACGATTAAAAATGTGTTAACATGTACTGGAGTACCAAATTCAACTTAAAGGGCCAGACTCAACTATTTGTTTTCCTGTTCATTTATGAGTGTTCCTCTTCCATCTGAAACCATGTTTTAAAACAAACCATTTAAACAGATTCATATTTAATATATTTTCAATATAAGAAAAAAATCCGTTTTTGTCAAGTCTGAGGCAGTGTACCTAGCTGGCGAGTTGTTTTTGGAATAGGAGGAGGGAAATTAGTCACTTAGTGGAGTCAGGTGAAGAGCAAGACTTTGGGTTGAGGTAAGAGGAACACTGTGGTCTTTAGATGGACCTGACAGTCTCTAATGCCTCGCTCCTGCCCACCCAGTCCCAGATTAAGGAAACCAGGGAACAAAATCTTCCTAGTAAGCAAGGTAGAAAGTAGAAAAAATTTCACCAATACAAACTCGCCCCTGACTGTGAGCATGAGGTCCATTCTGAATCACTCACCCTCTTCCAGGATAAGACAAGGAGACTACTTAGGTAAGGGTCTTTGGAGGTCCCATGGGGACCACCCATGGTCCTGAAGGTTTGGGACCTGAACCCTGGCTTCTGTTTCCTACTCGTCCTTCACAACATACGCACTTAACCCTGAATCCCTGCAGCCTCTCTTTCCCACTAGCCGTGCATTTACTGGAATGAAGGGAAGGTGGAAAGACATCATACCGTCTTGCCTGGTTCTGGAACACAGGATGTAACTGTTTAGGGCCACGAGAGCAGGAAAAGTGAGTTTCACAGAGTTTAGAGCAAAGACTGAGGAAGCACATGTGTGTGATGGCCAGGGGTGAGCACCACATGGCAGGCAAGACACATTCCTGTCTCCTTCCTGTGATGTATAATCAGTTAAATTGTCCTGAGTTTTATAGCTTTTGAAACTATACGGGGTTGCAATATTACAGCATCACACACTTCATTCACATTAAGAGACTTGAAATCAATCGATACAGACTATTTGATATTAGAATATCAGAAAAACTCTGTCTTAAACCGTCTTTAACAGTGATTTAAGTAGTATTTGCTTAAAGTTTGTCACTAGTTCTTTAATTTGTTTTAAAGACAGTGTTTGTGTGCCATGAACTTGCTTCCGAGCACATTGGCTGTTAACTCACTGAGACCCGTCTGACTCCCAAGCACTGAGATTTGAAATGTGTATCACCACGTCCACTGACTAGAAGAGTTTTATTTTTGTTTTGTTCTTTTTAAAAACAGATTTGCTTTATTTATTCACTTATATTTTTGGAGACAGGGTTTCTTTATATCCTGTCCTGAAACTCATTATGAAGACCAGATTGGCATTGAACTCAGAGATCAGTACGCCCCTGAATCCAGGGTGCTGGGAAAAGGATTTTTCAAGACCAGCCTGGTCTACAGAGCTAGTTCCAGGACAGGCTCCAAAGCCACAGAGAAACCCTGTCTCGAAAAACCAAAAAAAAAAAAAAAAGAAAAAAAAGAAAAGAAAAAAAACCCTGAAATTCCACAGCCAGGTATTTGATCAGTCACTTATAACGCCCTTTCACGTCAGGCATCCTTGCTGTCCAGACAGCAGAAACAGCAAACTGTCTTCTTCCTCTGTATGAGTGCAAACATGTGGTGTGGTAGGATGGCAAAGATCACTGCATCACCATCTCATGCCTGGGATGTCAAAGCAGAAAAGAGGTTACCACCAAAGAGCGTTTCTACTGGAATTGTTTGAGATAGAGGAAAGGAAAATATTTTGTGTCCAGTGTTAAAATCACTCTTTCAAAGTCCTGAAGTTTCAGTTAAGTTTCTTCAGTTTCATTCCTTTGCCAACAGACACACAGTTCTCTTTCTCACACACACACACACACACACACACACACACACACACACACACCCCCACACACCCCAATCACTAATGCTTGTGTGCATTTTATTTTACACTGCTATTTCAGACCTGTTTGTGGGAGCCCATGAATGATGCAGTATCAGGATGTATTATTGCTGGAACTAATGCCATGCACAGATTAGGCTAATAGACGAGTCCCTTGGAGGCGGACCCTTCTTAAATAACATTCCCGGACTAGGAAACACTCTGCTTGACAATAGTACTGATTCATGGAAGGCAAAAGCTAAGTCTGGACTGTCAGGATCAAAAACACTGGGATGTGAATACTTTTTAAAAACCCCACTTGAAATGGTTCCATCTAAAGTAAAGGGATGAGTAAACCCGAAATCTAAACCCCACCAAGGCATCTGTGGAGAACCTGCAGCCAGCCTGTGAAGACATAATCAGCATGATGGTCGCTTCCTGACCATTCTCCCTCTCCCCGCCCTAGGAAAGGTCAGAGGCAGAGAGTTTCCTTTCACCATGCATACCACTCAACTATTTTCAGAGTCAAAAGAAATGGAACATAAATCTGAATGTGAAGTTAACACATCATTACCTAAATTCTTGGAAAACAATGTTAAAACAAAATGTGACATATTTACATGATTTTTTAAGTGCAAACTTGTCACCAACTCATAGTCCTCCTCGACTCACACTTACTATACAAGGTGCGCTTCCTGTCAATCTGAAGACCTGTATTCTGCATTCCTGATTAATGTCTCTTGAGACAACTCAAACTTTATTTCTGTGATTTCAAAAGGGTGCAAGAATACGTCTTGTTAAGCCTCCCCTTCCCTCTTTACATTTGCTGTAGGTCTTATTATCGGACGACGAGGCAGGAGACACACAGTTTGGAGGGCCCAATGCAATCATCATGACAGAAAGCTCCACATCCCTTGCACATGATCATGGCTTTCAACCGGCAGTAACATTTCGAAGGTGCGTCCTCAATGCTGTTCTCATCAGGAAAGGCCTGAACAGGAAGTGTCTGGCCGTGGCTGCTGGGATTCATAGCTTGGCTAGCAGGGATGGTCGTGACAGTCACTGAAAATGACATAACATCCCCTACATTGCTAGATACCTGACTACCTGGTGGAGCAGAGCTATGGTCCATGTCTGATGAGGTTGAGACATTGATCATGCCTCTATAGCTTGGCCCTATCTGTGTGGGGCTTCCATACAATTTGGGGGTTTGCAGTGGTGGAAGGAGTAGAGGCTGGTGTGTGGGACTGTCTGCAGGGAGAGAAAGAGCAGTAGAATTGAAAATTTCGGGGCTGCTACATACTGTCTTACCTCTCACACTATGAGCCATTTGTTTATGTGCTGCCTGAATAAAATCTCTGGGTAGGGTCTTTTCATCAAATGTTTGGCCTCTAGAGAATATGCAATTCTCCTTGCCTGCAGTGGTTTGCTCACTCATCGGTGCCTCAGCCTTACCATTCTTGCTAGCTAAACAATCAATGGTGGATGGAGTTTCCCCACTGTGGAGATGCTTGCCAGAACTCTGAGAAGCCCAGGGCTCCTCCTTCACAGACACAGGCTCTTTCTCATCTCCCACACTCTCTTCATCAGTTTCATCGTCTTTGCTGCTGCTGCTGCTGTCTCCAGTTGTGTTTTTACAATCTGCATAGCCCATTCTCAAGTTTTCAGTGGGACTACTTAGACAAAATCGTTCCTCAGGATTTACAGAATGGGTCCTCCTAACACTCTCTGACACCCGGCCATAGGTGGAAATATTAAGTAAATAGTGACCTGCCATTGCAGGCTTGGATGTCCTCCTGCCAGCAAAGCCCAGCATAAATTTCTGCCTTGTGGATATGTCTTCCAATTGGAAACCTGAGTGAGCAAAGTTGAACTGAGAGGGTGGCACAAATGAGAGAACGCTCTGTCTCTGAGTCCTCTGGATGAGAGTCTGAAAAAGCTGATCTTGAGTTGTTTTACTTAGTCCTTCTGGGTACTGGTGAGTGTCACTGCAAGAGTCCTTAGCTTCGAAGACTGGCCTAGGGACCTGGGGAAGCTGCTTACTCTGCAAGGGTTTCCCCAGTTGCTGGAGAGCCAGATAGGCCTGCCTGCCATTAACTTCCTCTCTGGTGCTGCCTTCCATCACACTGGAACCAGGGAATGCTCCTACCCCCTTCTCCTCTTTCGTAGTCAGTGGGACTGTTTTCATTTCAACTTTGGTGAGAGGTTTAGGCAGAATTTGCTCCATGGGAACATCTTTGCCCTGAAGCAGCTGAGTAACTAAAGGGTTATTAGCAGGGATACTAGAACTTGGTCTTGAAATGGGTCCGTTCATATTTGCAGAAGTTCCTGGGGATTTAAGGCTAGAAGCTGCTGGCAAGGTGCTTGAGGATGAAGCTGATCCAGTAGATGCTGCAGTTCCACTGACTGGGGGTACAGAGAGTTTTTCTAAACTGGCTGTTGTCAATAAGGATGTTGCAGAGGGGGAAGTCATATCCAGTCGAGCAGAACCAGCTACCTTTGCTGAGGCTGAAGGCTTTGGTGCATTCTTATTAGAACCTGCTTTGTGTTCAACTGTGCCATCAGCTACAAAGCAAACAGGTGAAGCCGTTGAGATGAGAGCAGGCCCTTCTGGAGAAGGAGCTTTTTCCTGTCTGTAACTACTCAGGTCTTGTGAGTGGCAAGGAGAGGCTGCTGTGGCTGCTGCCTGGTGGGGGTTCAGTTTCCCACTGTTTAGTTTCTCTATGTGGGCTGGTAATGGGAGGCTTGTGCATGCTCCACTGATGGTGTGTGCTGTAGGCACTGAGGAGGTTTGCTGTAATTGTGCTCCAGAGACACCAGGAGGCTGGGACTCAGCCTGGGGACCACAGGGTAAAAGCTCTCGCATACCTCCCCTGCTTCCAGTTCCTGCCAGCTCCAGTGTGGGACCCTTTCCAGTTGCGCTGACTCTGTCTGAGCCAGGACTCCCTCCTGCACCAGTTTTCCTTTCGCCACCCTCTCTTGGACTGTGTCCACCCCCAGGGCCAGGTCCTGGAATGGTCCCTCCAACTGAGGCGGCTGCAGCAGCTGCAGCGGCTGCAGCAGCTGCTGCCCTCTGTGCTTTGACCAACTGGGCTTTTGCTTTGATGTCTGCAAGAGTTCTGGCTCCTGTTCTGTAAGGACTAGTGATGGAGATTGGAAAACGAGCCCTGGGAGAGACCTGCGATGTAGAAAACAGCATCGGGGAGATTCTGGAGACCGGGATCTGAAAAAATGAGGTGGGGGAGCCGAGATCAATTTCAGCTCTGACTAGAGCAGATGAACACAATGCACCCACAACACACACACTTGCTCTAAGACTAAGAATACACACTGTGTTCAGCATTCGATCCCACTGTCTACCCACATAATGGGTCACATACATAATAGCTCCTAAGCATTTTCGCCCTTACTGAATACTGTACTTATTTGTGTAAACTTTTTAACACCCCCATTTATGAATCAGAACAGCCAGAAAAATGAGTATTATACTAAAGAAAAATAATAAACTACTAACTTTGAAAATTCTTCAATCACAAATAATTGTGAAATCACTATTTTTCATTACTCAAAGTCCTAAGTATTTAAAATCAATTCTCTATACATCAGAAATCAGGGTGGTATAATAGTTGTGATAAATTCATGTACTTAAGAAGTACATTTGTGGGGCTGCAGAGATAGTTAAGAGCACTTGTTCTTACAAAAGAACCTGAGTTCAGTTTCCAGAACACATATAATGGCTCATAACCACCTGGAACTCCAATTCCATGGGATCCACCAAGCACACACATGATGCACATACCTGCATTCAAGTAAAGCATTCAAACGAAGTAGATAAATAAATCTTAAACACACACACACACACACACACACACACACACAAAAACACACCACTAAGGTTATTTAGCGAGGTGGTAGTGGCGCACAGCTTTAACCCCAAGAGTTGAGAGGCAGAAGCAGTAGCATTTTTTAGTGAAACCAGCATTGTCTACAGAGTAAGTAACAGGATGGCCAGTGAGTTCCAGACAAGGACTTTTGAAACCCTGACTCAAAAACAACAAAGTTTGTTTAATACTTAGTTGTATAAACTTAGGCAACATTTTTTGCCTAAGTAGTTTAGAAGTTCCATGGAGTAGAAAGAAGCAATTACTGCCTCTTGTTATATAAAGAACAGACTACAGGAGAAAACAGAAAAACTAGAAAACAAAACCCAAGAAATTTGTTTTGGGGACAGACAACCTTGTATAGGTAATCCAAAAGTAAGAACTTGGAGCAACCTCTAGTACTAGGCAGAAAGTTTAGGCGGGGTGACCAGAACAGAATTCTGCAGTCATCACCCAGGGGCAGAGGAAGCAAGATGAGAATGCCTCTCTGATAAAAGGTCATGTGGCTAACACAGACAAGAATTATGGGTTAATTTAAGATAGTTAATAAGAAGCCTAAGCTAATAGGTCAACCAGTTTATAATTAATGTAGGCTTCTGTGTTTCTTTGGAACCAAATGGCTGAGGGACCAGGTGGGAAAAAAACCTCTGTCAACAGGCAAAAGGTAGTCAGGATTATTTAAGTTAAGAAAAGCTGGCAAGAAACAAGCCAAGGTAAGGCTGGGCATTCAGAAGCAATATAATAACCCTCCCGAGTGTGTGATTTACTTGGGAGCTGGGTGGCAGGCCCCTCAAAAAAGAAGAAAGCAAAAAGAGAAAAATATAATACAACAGGAGGTGGTGGCACTAGGGAAGCAGAGGCAGGCAGATCTCTATGAGTTCAAGGCTAGTCTGGTCTACAGAACTAGTTCCAGCACAGCTAGGGATACACAAAAAAAAACCTGCAAAAACAAAACAAAAACAAACAAAAGAAAGATTGAGAATTCAATGCCAGCCTGACTTAGAAATCGAGACTTTGCTGGGCTGGCTTACATACTCAAGACTCTTTTCAAATATCAAGAACTGGAGGGATACAGTTCTATAGCCTGATTATTACTATTTCTATAATACCACTGTTACGTGTATATTAAACATATGCTACTGTGTTTATGTTAATACCATACGTCATGAAACTTAAAGAGTACAACCACTTTCTTACCTTGAGAGGTGGTACTTTTCGCACCTGTCCCCTGTCCCCTCTATTAAGAAAGGGCTGTGGCGAGACCTGAAATGGCTGCTGGTGATGGTGGTCTTCAGTGATGCGTGGTCTTTTCTCCCAGCTGCTAGCAGCCTCTTCTTGGGAAAGAGAAGATTTCCTTTTCAGACTTTCTGGGATCTGATCAGCAAGAGACGTTGGAGATATCTTTACATCTGGGTCCAGTGGACCAGCTTCTGCCACAGGCTTTGTTATAGGCTTTTCTAACCCAGAAGTTTTAGATTTGCTTGGGGATGTAGCTTCTTGGTTCTCACTTTTGTTATAATTAGAAGTTGTGGTGGCTTGATTTTCTTTCTCAGACTCTTGTTCAGCACAGACAACATGCTTCTGCTCTAAGAGTCCCTCATCTTTAGGGCACTTGACGGACGTCATGGTGATAAGCTCATTTGTATTGCTGGCTGACGCAAGGATGGGTTCTGGGGATGCAGAATTTGGCTGTGCCTCCTCTTGGTTTTCTACTTCTTTTCTGAATGGTGATGGTATTTGCACTGCTTCTTCTTTACACTCTGAATGGGAAACAACTGGGAAGTTTCTGGCAGGAGAGGCCTCTGAAGGAAATATGGATTTTGGTTGCTCAGCAGGGATTTTCTTTACTTTGGAATCACTAGGGGAAGCTGTCAGTTTCTGTGAATCTTCAAGGCTTAAGCCAGAACTGAAAAATTGAAGGAAATGTTGTTATATGAAAAATAGTCCACATTACTTAATAAACAAGAAAAGTAGATCATGTCAGTTTAGGAACCCCCTGACACAGAATTTTCTGTAGAACTCTTAAGCCAAAGTAACTAAATTCAAATCCTGGTTCTGGTAATAGTTGTGGACAAGGTACTAAATGACTAGGCTTCTGCACCTTTGTTTACTTGTATACCAGAATTAAAAATTTCCAAACTGCAATGATGAAGTTACTCCGTGTGACGTTCTCACTTGGCACACAAGGAAAACTCTATAGTAGGAACTGCTGTTGTCACTTCTGCTTATATAGGAGCCATATCATCTACAGACTCACGGGCTACCTACAAGAACCTAAAGAAAGACTGAGAACTGAGCTTATAGGAAGCCTGTTTAAACTGCACTCAATCTAGATCCAAAGATCTGAGGTTGCATGCTGCTGAACTATCCACAGGTAAAGGTCAGCTGTGATTTACACAGGGTGGTCTGCCAAAAAAGTGCCACCAATAACTGTTCTTAATGTTCTTTCCTTTTTTTAAGCAACGACCAATTAAACCCTGTTGCTTTAATAGAATCAGTAATAAAAAAAATTACTGATTAGTCTATCTAGGGTCAGCAAGATGCCTCAGAAGAAGAAAGTGCTTCCCTGATCACCTAGGTTCTAACAAGGGAGCTCATGCCTATGAAGAGAGTCAACTCCCAAACTCTTCTGCCCTCCAAGAGCACACATTGCAGCACATGTACTCGCAGACTCACTATAACTTATAACCAGCTTTATAGCTTAATCCTGAAAAGTCAGCATTTGAGACAGGGTTTTTTCTCTATGTAGCCCTGGCTGCCCTTAAGTTTGTAGACCAGGCTGGCCTCGAACTCAGAGATCTGCCTGCCTCTGCCTCCCCCCCCCCAATGCTGGGATTAAAGGCATGTGCCAACACTGACTGGCCAGCTCAGTAGGGAGTCTATCTTAAATGATTAGGAAGGAGAGGGATCAATGAGCTAAGAAAAAGTACTTATTTCTCAGTCTGTGAACAGTGAAGTTCTCTCGCTGGCTTTTACTGGATGTAGAAGGAAGCAAGGGAGACTAACAAACAGGAGTTGGACTATGCAATCCTATTCAAACCAAATGGCTCTATTGTCTACTAAATGTCTCCAGTACAATTTCATTATGATTAGACAGCGTTTCTCGGTGTAGCCTTAACTATCCTGGAACTCACCCTGTAGGCCAGAGTGATCTTCAATTCACAGAGATCCTCCTGCCTCTGCCTCCCAAGTGCTAAGACTCAAGGTGTACACCACCACCAAGCTAGACTTTCTAATAAGGTAAAAAAGCGGAGACATCACATTACACGTGTAGGAATTAATATGTGGATTACAGAGACTGCCTTATCTTACCTCTGACCATAGTAGCTTTCAAAGAATTGTTCCTTCCATGGCTCTACCTTCTTTTCCTTCTCAATCTCTTGACGAATTCTCACCTGCATTTCAGGAGTAAATTCACCTGCAATGTATTAACAAAATGACATAAACAGAAGAGTATTATTCATGAATTTTAATCATGAAAGACTCTTATAGGAACAAAATACTATCATGTCAAAGCAACAAGCTTCCCAAAGAACTTAGACAGACAGGAGACACCACTACTAGGTGACATCTGGTACAGTCACATACTACCCTTAAGTTTTCTATATGCAGCTAAAGCCCACTGCGCTTGCTCTCCAGGTGTTCCCCCAAAGTGCCTTTTTCCAGTTACAAACATCATATTTCACACAGATTTCCTTTCACCTCTAATTTCAAGTTTGTAGTTTATTTCCCAATAGAATGAAAGTAATGAATGTGTGTTGAATTCATGTGAGGAGAATTCTGGGTGCTTGTGCAAAAACTATTCTTGTTATTTGTTTACACACCTCTATGGGAAAACATGGTTTTATATATTTGGCTGGCCTGCTATGTGCAGCCTGCCATTGTGGTTCGACATTTTAATCATGTGACTCCGCTTACCCCTCAAAATATAAACTGGTGCTCACTAAAGTTGGCTGTTGCATGAGACTTCAGTCTGCCTCATTTTTCAGCACCATCCTCCCACGTCCCACCACCAACCAGTAGTGACAAATGTGCTATCCATAAATAATGCCATGGAATAGCGCTGTCTTAAAGTTAGGCTTCTTCAAAGTAAACTCGTTTGAGTACTTTACTTTCATTACTTTTTTTTCCCTTTGAGACAAGGTTCTCTGTATAACCTTGGCTCTCTTGGAACTCTCTCTCTATAGACTCGGCTGGTGATGTTTGATTCCCCTCTGTATGCTGTGAATGACACTGGTTAATAAACTGCCTTGGCCTGTTAATAGGGTAGAATAGAGGTAGGCAGGGAAAACTAAACTGAATTCTGGGAGAAAGAAGGAGGAGTTAGGAGAAGCCATGTAGCCCCACTAGAGACAGATGCCGGAACTTTAGCCAGTAAGCCACAGCCACGTGGCAATACACAGATTAATAGAAATGGGTTAAGATGTAAGAGTTAGCCAATAAAAAGATAGAGCTAATGGGCCAAGCAGTGTTTTAAATATAGTTTCTGTGTGATTATTTCAGAGCTGAGCAGCCAGAAACCAACAAGCAGCCTCATCCACCAGGCTGGCCTCAAAGTCACAGATATCTGCCTGCTTCTGTCTCGAGATGTGAGCTCTCACCGTGCCCGCCTGCTCCCAGGCATGATGTTCACAGACCTGAAGCTGAAAGCAAGGCACCAATTAAATGCTTTTTTGTATAAGATGTCTTGGTCAGCTGGGCTGTGGTGGCACACCTTTAATCCCAGCACTTGGAAGGCAAGAGGCAGGTGGAGAGTTCGAGGACAACCTGGTCTACAGATTGAGTTCTAGGACAGGTTCCAAAGCTATAGAGAAACCATGTTGAAACAAGGAAGGGAGGGAGGGAGGGAGGGGATAGATGATTTGGTCATGATTTTTTGTCAGGCATTAGAAAAGTAACAAAGACAATAATGACAGACATCACACATTCTAAGATCAATGATCGGTAACACACAGAATACTCAAAACAGTAACTTTTAAAATATTCTATTATTGCCTTCAGTAAATCTGTTAAACCAGACATACAAGGACAAGTGACCAAGACAAGTAATTCTTAAATCATGGTCCTTAAATGTTCCCTATTACTTCAAATGAGTGTATTCAACAATGTGTGGAATCAGTTGTTCCCTTACTGAAATTTCACAATCTGTCCAAACGTTTCACACAGAACAGAAAAACCTGTTTGGAAAACTTCCTGACCTTCGTTATAATGGCAGTTCTTGGTTGTCAACTTGACTACATCTGGATTTAACTAAACTGGGCACAACAGTCAAGAATTTTTTTTCTTAACTAATTCATTTGAAGTGGGAAGATCAACCATTAATCTGGGCCACACCTTTTGGTGGCAGCATATAAAGGACTTGGGAAAAGGAAACTTTCGTTTTGTCTTCTTGCTCTTGCTGGCAAGTCTATTCCTTCACTGGCATTACAGCCTACTTTGGGATTCTGGAGTATACTGAAAATCAAATGGATTCTTAGACCTTCCATTGGTAGACAGCTGAACTAGCTGGACCACAGCAAGCCTTGCTAATAAACCCCCATTGTACACATTTATTCTCTAAACTTGGTCCCTTTAGAGAGCCCTAACTAACACATTCACCTTCCAAATCTGTTCCAGTGCCTAGGCACACAAATCCTGACAACACTTACCTTCTGAGAGTCTTTCCTTCCAGCCCTGAGCTGCAGAGGTGAAGAACTCATTGTTAAGGGCTGAGCCACTCAATTTCATCAACCCATCTGGACCAACCTAGAACAAAGAGCAAGCCAGGGAAAATGTGCAAAGAAAAGGTATGATATTCACCTCATGTTTATATGTGTACAAAGGTCAATCCTATAGAAATGTGGTGTCCGGCACTGGGGAGACAGGGGCACCTCTGAATTAGAGGCCAGTCTAGTCTACAGAGTGAGTTCCAGGACAGCCAAGGCTACACAGAAAAACCCTGCCTTTAAAAATTAATTAATTAATTAATTAAAAACACAACAAAGACACCCACTCAAACATGGTTAGTTCATTTTTTTTACTGCTGTTTTTTTAAACCATATTATTTTTTCCATTAAAAAAAAACTAACAAAAACATTCTTTTCTCATGTATCTCTTCTCCGTTCTGTTTTCAGCTCCATTCCACAATGATGGAAAAAATATTCCTCACTGAATAATATTTAAATAAACGTATGTTTTCTTCTGAACAGAATTTATTATCTTCTTAACAGATCTGGGTTCAAATGATACATAACACTCTAGCTTTCTCACAGAGTACAATGTCTTCAAGTCAACTGGTATATATTTAGCTTCTCTGAAACTGCTGCTTATTATTTCATGGGTTTAAATTAATGGTAAACATGCACGTTGTTACCAATGCTTTCCCATAATCAACAAAGCTGCAACAAACATCCTGGCAGATGAATACATTTATTGTTTTATTTCTTTGTTTGAAACAGGGTATTGTTATGTAACCCAGGCTGGCCTTGAACTCACAGAAGTCTGCCTCCTAAGGGCTGGGATTAAAGGAATATGCCATCTTGTCTAGCTGTACTAGTGATTTTCTTCTCCCTACCCCCCAAGGCAGGGTTTCTCTGTGTAACTGCCAAGGTGTCCTGAAATTCAAAAAGACTGACTCTGCCGCCTGAGTGCTGGGAATAAAGGCGGGTGCCACCACACCCAGCTATTTCTAAGGTTGCACTCCTAGATCAAAATACAAGTAGTATGTAAGAAGATATTTATACTACTTTCTGAAAAGGCTGAAGCTACAAACAATATATGAACATACAATTTGCTTTTCCTTGCAAACATGCATCAACGCGTAATTTAATTTTTGTCAACATGGTAGGGTTGAAACGGTTGACGATTTCCTGACTCCTGTGTACCCTGCTGTTGCTGCATGGTTATTAAACATGGAGGTCTGTGATGGTTCTCATCGCCTTCTTAGTTTTCTATTTGGCTGCAGTTTTATCAAACTGTGAGACATGGTTACTAATGTATTTCCCTCCATATGTCTACTGAATTCATTTCTGATGCTTTGTTACAAGGCTTAAATTCTTTTTTTTCGGTAGGCTAGAGATGTATCTCAAGGATAGAGTACAAAATACTGGGAGACAAAATTTCTTATGTTTGTATTATGTAATATTTTGTTTGTGTTCTGACAAGTAAAGCTTACCTGGAGATCATAGGGCAGAGCTAGCTACTAGTTAACCATAGAAGCTGGTCAGAGATGGCTCATACCTTTGATCACAGTACTAAGGAGGTGGAGACAGGAAGTAATAAGGTGGGGTGGAGATAGGATTTCACCCCTTTTGGACCGAGGAACACTAGAGGAAGGAAGCAACTGGCTGCTGCTCCTGGTACTCCTGGATTAACAGTTCATATCTGTGTACGTGTTCACCCAGAATGTGCCATGACATCTGTGTAGAGGTCAGCTCTCTCCCTGCACTGTGGTGAGTCCTAGGGTTCAACTCAGGTTGTTAGGTTTGACTGTAAATTCTTTTACCCACTAAACCACAGGCCATGTGAAAATTTTTAATGGAAAAAAAAAATTTCTAAATCTATATATCTAAAATATACAGGAAAAAGTGTTACTCAAATCTTGTACAAAAATACTCTTGTTTATAAGCCTGATGGTGGTGGCATACACTTTAATCCCAGTAGTAGAAAGGAAGAGGCAAGCGGGGTTTCTCCCAATTCAAGGCCAGTCTGGTCTATAGAACTAGTTCCAGGAATGGCTCCAAAGCCACACAGAAAAATCCTATCTTGACAAACTAAAACAAACAAACAAAACCTTTATTTACAATACTTTCAACATAAACATTATCCACATTGAAAATATATGGTAACTTAAAGTACAAATTCACTTAATCTACTCAATATCATTCATGTTGTTTATTGAATCCATAGCTCAAAGACTGACCAACTAGCTTCCTATCAAAAGTACACACAAACAAACTAACATTGTGGGAATGCCAATCTGGGTGAATTTGAACTAGAAAAATACTAGGGTCCCTTTTTTGAAAACTACACATGGCAGGAGATAGAAAAAGATGGCTAGTGGTTAAGAGCACTTTTTGCTCTTTCAGAGGACACGGGTTTGGTTCCCAGCTCCCACATGGCAGCTTTGCACCATCATAATTCAGGGTGCTCTTCTGGCCATCTCAGGCATCAGGCACACATACACTGCACATACATGCATGCAAAACATCATAAACATAAAATCAAAAAACCCTTTAATACCATCACTACAACAACAAACCAGCTGTGGCAACCTTCTTGCAGAAAGCAGAAAGGGTCAGCAGTGCATCTGAGAAACCAACATCAGACCTCCACAAATAGGTAGTAGTCATGGTTCATATATTACTAGCCTATTATCCTGCCAACAATTCTTCTTGGAGGGTGGGAACAACACAAAACAGGACACGAAAACGTCCACAACAAGAAAAGAGACACGACAACACCAGGTCTTTAAAAACATGCTGAAGCTTCAGTCTTCCACCAAGAATTAACTTAGATGAATATCCTCCAAAGTAATTTTTTTTCTTGAAAGAGATACAGCAGAGAATGCAACCATTAGGAACAGCTCTCCTTTAATCCCTACAGCTGGAGAAATAACTGATTGTCTGATCATCCAAAAGGACTCTTCACACATGCTAATTACAGCACTAAGAAAGCAAGTCTCAGAGAAAACACTTAGTGAACGCCTTTAATCCCAAAACTCAGGAGGCAGGGGCAAGCAGATCTGAGTTTTAGGGTAGACTGATCTACAGAGCAAGTTACAGGACAGCCTGGGCTACAAAGAGAAATCCTGTCTCAAAAACAAGAAAAGGGAAAAAAAAGAACAAGAATGTCTTCAATTTGATTTGGTTGTCAACTAGCCATAATGATTTGTGCAGCTTACCCTTTTTTTTTATATAATATTTATTTATTATGTATACAATATTCTGTCTGTGTGTATGCCTGCAGGCCAGAAGAGGGCACCAGACCTCATTACAGATGGTTGTGAGCCACNTGTGTATGCCTGCAGGCCAGAAGAGGGCACCAGACCTCATTACAGATGGTTGTGAGCCACCATGTGGTTGCTGGGAATTGAACTCAGGACCTTTGGAAGAGCAGGCAATGCTCTTAACCTCTGAGCCATCTCTCCAGCCCAGCAGCTTACCTTTTAAGTCTCTTCCTATAAATGAGGCAACAAAGATAGTCTGCTATTAAACACTAGGGAAAAGGCCTGCCTTTCATACTGAGTTTGTTTTAAGTTTTTCTTTTTTTAATTGGTGGTACCTTATCTGGTATGTTTGTTCACAGCACATAAAAAGATACTTTTAAAAAGCTTGAGAACTAGGCTGGCAGTGGTGGTGCACTTTAATCCCAGCACTGTGGGAGGCAGAGGCGGGTGGATCTCTGTGAGTTCGAGGCCAGCCTGGTCTACAAGAGCTAGTTCCAGGACAGGTACCAAAAGCTACAGAGAAACCCTGTCTCGAAAACCAAAAAATAAACAAATAAATAAATAAACAAACAAATAAATAAATAAATAAAATCTTGAGAACTAGGCATGCTTGCCTAGCACACACAAAGCCCTGCATTTTATCTCTAGCAACACATGTAATTGACATGGTAACACACATTATAACCCTACACTCGGGAAGTAAACGAGTAAAGAGTGTAAGCCTCAGCTACACAGTAAGTTTAAGTCCTGCCTAGAATACATAAGGTTCTATCTTGAAATCTTAATGGAGTCCTAAAGGTGATGAATGCCAGAAACCTCATTTAATCAGAAAACCCCCTGTGCTTGACATAACGCACCTGTCGATCCACCTCTGGAAGCAGTAAAAGCAGGCGCTGCTGGCAATCTCCAGGAAGAAGTGAAAAGGTGTGCTTGTTAATTAGTGCGCGAAGATTAGTATTAACCAGAATGGAGTCGGGGGTCTCAACATCAATGTCAGCACATTTAGTCCTTTTCATTTGTCCTACGAAAAGTAGAAAACAGTAATTCATCACATAGCTTATCTAAAGTAAAAAAGAAAGAAAATCAAAATTTAATAGTACACTTTGAAGAAATGAGAATTAAAGATCTCAGAAATGTAGGTCCCTCCCCCGACAGACAGGGTTTCTCTGTAGATTTGGAGTCTATCCTGGAACTCGCTTTTGTAGACCAGGCTGGTCTGAACTCAGAGATCAGCCTCCTTCTGCCTCCAGAGTGCTGGGATTAAAGGCGTGCGCCACCCATCACCAAGCCCACTATCACACTTTCTTTATGAGAAATGACAAATATGAAGAATATTTCCTTTTCTTGAAACAGAAAATCTGGCTGAGGAGATGGAACTATGGGTAGTGGGTAAAAAGACTTGACATGTAAACATAAGAATCTCAATTGCAGTATCCAGAACCTATTTAAAAGCTGGGTGTGGTAAGGTGTCTATCATCCCATGGCTCCTATAGAAAGATAGGCATTAAAACAGGAAGCTCACGGGCCAGCCAACCTGTGTTTGCAGTGGCAAACGGTAGAGACCTTGCCTCACCACTAATTAGACTTGGTGTGTTTGAGAGGGGAAAAAAAAAAAAGGAAGCCATAAAATTGGGAGGGAAAAGTGTTAAAGGGTGACCAAGGGAAAGTTGGAGGGTCAACAGGATAGAAAGAATAAAAATATATGTATTTATATAAGTCTCAAATGAATAAATAAGAGGCGTGAGCCTTAAACAATGCAGATGGTAAGGACCATCACTTCAAACTTTCCTCTGACCTCCATATAGGCACTATGATACATACATGTTCACACATATGTACACAATCTTAACTAACACACATACACACACAGAGGACACTGAAAGACTTTTAAATAGAAAATCCAAGCCAGATGTGAGGGTACATGCTTGTAATCCCAACATTTAAAAGGCAGAGGCAGAAATACCTGAAGTTCAAGGCAACCCTGAATACCAAGTTAGCATGAGCTGCATTTTTGTTTAAAAAAAAAAAAGCAACAACTTGAAATATACACACATAGATTTGAGTACACAAAGATTAGTAGTACTAATTATATGCAGTGTTTTGGTTTTGTACATTTTTATACATTTTACTATTTTCACTGAATCTCATTTTTATCTTGCTATCTTCCATCTTTCCATCATTAGTTCTCATTTCGTAAATTAAATCTTGCAATAAAATTTGGGATTAAAAAATAAAAATGCAACTTAATGCAAATAAAAACTGGTTTCTATTTTTAAAAAAGGCAAACATAGTAATAAAGGAAAGGACGTATGTAGAAATACAGAAAAAAATTTAAATATTTCTGGTGGAACTGAAATTTATGCCATAATCTTAAAGAGAACTTGTAATACTTAAGAAATTTAAAACATTGTGTGTACATTTGTGTGTTGGAGGGTATAAGCCACAGAGCGTATATGGAGGTCGGGGACAACTTTCACAAGTTGATTCTCTCCTTCTACCATTTGGATGCTAGGGGTCAAATTTAGGTTGTCGGTCTTGGCAGCAAGTGTTCTTAGACGCTGAGTCATTTACCTGGCCCCTGACAAACTTATACACTTGTATAGAGATATTTCTTCAATCCTTGGTGTAAGTACCCACTAGCTCCTGGCTGAAGTACAAGGAAAGTCACTCTCAGGAAAGAATTTTCCTCAAATCAGGCCCTCAGGAGTCCTAGAAATTAAAACCCAACACAATCACAAAAATTATCCACTAAATTATAAAGAATGCCACTATGAATGTCATTAGAATTCAGAAACAACAGATTTATACTTAGACTTATCTGGAAAACATAATACAGAGTAGCTATTTCTAAATACATCAAGAAATAGCAAATGGAAACAACAATCAAGAACAAACAGACTGCTGGGCGATGGTGGCGCATGCCTTTAATCCCAGCACTCGTGAGGCAGAGGCAGGCGGATCTCTGTGAGTTCGAGACCAGCCTGGTCTACAGAGCTAGTTCCAGGACAGGCTCCAAAGCCACAGAGAAACCCTGTCTCGAAATCCCCCTCCCCCAAAAGAACAAACAGACCTTAAAAAGAAGCAGGACTAGTATAGCAGCTAACACCTGTGACCCCAGCACTTGGACAATAAAAGCATGAAGATCATTAAGGTTTTCCCGCCACTGCATGGCGAACTCAAGGCCTGGCCATATCCCACACATACAGAGAGAGACTTAAGAGACTGGGGGAAAGGGAGCTAGCTAGTTCCAGGCACCAAAACTACAGAGAAACCCTGTCTCGAAAAAACCAATAAATAAATAAATAATAAAAATAATTTTAAAAAAAGATAATGAGAAAGGGCAAAATTTAAATAAGTTTTAATAAATGTCTCTCAAAAAAAAACCCCAGCAATATCAAAGATGAATAACAGAAATCAGGCACAGAGGTGTTCATTTATAACCCCAACAATTGACGTGGCATTTGGGCAAAGCTGTGGCCTAACAAACAGAAAAGGATTTTTACCATCTATACATCTGATAAAGGGCTAATACCCAAAATATAATCAAGACACTTGATTTAAAAAAAAAAAAAGGCAACCTATCTGGGCAGTGGTGGCAAATACCTTTAATCTCAGTTATTGGAAATCAAAGGCAGGTGGGTCTCTGTGAGTTCCAGGCCAGCCTGGCTTACAGAGTGAGTTCAAGAGCAGCCAAGGATACACAAAGAAATTGTCTTGAAAATCCAAACTAGACCAAACCAAAAAATAACCCAAATGGCCCCCAAAGGGAATGGCACTGTTAGGAGGTGAGGCCTTGTGGATGAAGTATGTCACCGTAGGGGTGGGCTTTGAGGTCTCTTGTTTAAGTTTCCCCCAGTGACTATTCAGATGATTTCCTGTAGCCTGCAAGACTCTCAGCTACCTGCACGCTGCCATCTCCCTGTTGTAATGATACTGAACTGAACCTTTGAAATTGTAAGCAAGCTGCCCGATTAAATATTTCCTTTTGCTGTGGTCGTGGTGTCTCTTCACAGCAATAAAAACCCTAAGACAAAATCTAAACAGAAAATTCTCAATAAAGACAGAGGCTGAGAAACATTTAAACGTTCAATATCCTTAGCCATCAAGGAAATGAAAACCAAAACTACTTTGGGATTCCACCTTACACCTGTCAGAATGGTTAAGATCAATAATACAAGTGACAACTCTCACTGGTGAGGATGTGGAATTAGGGAAATACTCATCCATTGCTGGTGGGAGAGCACTTATATAGCCACTGTGGAAATCAGTGTGGTGGCTCCTCAGAAAGTTGGAAATCAACCTAACTCAGATCTAACTGTATCATTCTTTGGACATGTACCCAAAGGATGCTCTATCCTACCACAGAGATACTTGCTCAACCATGCTCATGATAACGCTATTTAAAGTAGCGATAAATCGGAAAACACCTAGATGTCCCTCAACAGAATGGATAAAGAAAATGTGAGACATTTATACAATGGAGTATTACTCAGCTCTTAAAAAAAAAAGTGTGTGGTGGGGGAGAGGGCAGAAGGTGCTGGAAGTGCTCGCTCTCTGCGGGGGACCAGAACACGGCCTCTTGCCCCCTCCCTCCAGTTAGCACTGCAGTTGGTGCAGCTGCCCCAGGCTGCCCTGCGAGATGTCCTGTAACTGGAGGTGGGAGGTGCGCTGAGTCCTGAAGACAGACAGACACACACACAGCCGGGCATTGATGGTAACGTATTCGAGGAAACAGCAGAGACTCAGCGATGGCTGTCACAACTGGGAGACTCTCAGCCTTTCCACGTTCTTTAAGTATTCGTCAAAGAGTCACCCCAGTAGTGGTGATCACAGACATGAAAAGATGCGAGACATGGCAGATCCTTCACCACCGAATAAAATGTTGCGGAGATCTATCTGACAGTCCTGAAAACAAATACAGTGACATCACAGGTCACAGCAAGGCCAAAAATGTGCATACTCAAAGAGTTAGAGAAAGGGAAGGTGGGACCAGTTACTCGCCACAAGAAAATTTACACAACCACAGTGCTCTTCATAGTTCAAATTCACATTTTTCTAATTCAAGCAATAATCCAAGCAAAACTTCAGATGCACCTTATGATTCTACAGATGACCAGTCTGAGCATGTTAGCTCTTCTGGGAAAAATATTACTACAATTGCCGCACAGAAGTATCACAGTGGGAAAAACCAAAAGTGTGGCTTGAAAGAGAACAGAGACAAAAAGAAGCAAATAAGTTGGCAGTTAATTGTTTCCCAAAAGATAGGCATTACAGAAGAGGTGATGCAAGCAACAGCCACCAGTGGGTTCCCCAGGGGGATGGAAGACAAGCATTCCAGCGATGCCAGCAGTTTGCTCCCACAGAATATTTTGTCTCAAACAAGCAGACACAATGACAAAGACTACAGACTGCCAAGAGCAGAGACTCACAGGAGCTCTACACCAGTGGCTCACCCAACCACTACCCCAGCACTGTTCCTTCTAGTCCATTAGCACTTCAGTCTGATCACCAGCCAAAGAAATCATTTGATGCCAATGGAGCACCTACTCTATCAGAACTGCCAACATCCACAGCTCCTGTCCCTGCACAGAAAACAGAAAGAATCTGCTCCAGGAGACAAATCAATATCACATTCTTGCACAACTCCTTCCACATCTTCACCTCCAACATCTGCTTCAAAAGTACCTGTTTCACAATCACCAATATCTCCTTTACTTCAGGACCCAAATCTTAGACAGTTGCTTCTTGCTTTACAAGCCATGCTACCTACAGTTTAATAATTCTAATGTGGATATATCCAAAATAAATGAAATTCTTACAGCAGCTTTCCTGCAGTCTGTCATCCACAAGTTTCTTACTGCTGGACCATCTGCCTTCAACATCACCTCTCTGATTTCTCAAGTAGCCCAGCTCTCTACACAAGCCCAGCCATCTAATCAGTCTCCAAGGTCTCTAACATCCAATGCCTCATCCCCAAGATCCTTATGTGTTTCCAAGAATAAGCACACCTCAGACTAACACAGTCCCTATCAAACCTTTGATTAGTACTCCACCTGTTTCATCACAGCCAAAGGTTAGTACTCCAGTAGTTAAGCAAGGACTGGTGTCACAGTCAGCCACACAGTAGCCTGTAACTGCTGACAAGCAGCAGGGCCGTGAGCCTGTGTCTCCTTGAAGTCTTCAGCGCTTAAGCAGCCAGATAAGCCCATCACCTGGTCCAAATCATACTTCCAGTAGTAATGTATCAAATGCAACAGTTGTACCACAGAATATATCTGCTCGGCCTACGTGTTCATTAACACTTACACTAGCAGCATACTTCAATGATAATCTCATAAAACATGTTCAAGGGTGGCCTGTGGACCATGCAGAAAAACAGGCATCAAGATTGCATGAAGAAGCCCATAATATGGGAAGTGTTCAGAAATATATACTGAATTAAAAAATTAGTTCGAGCATGTGAAATTCAAGCAACTTTGCGAGAGCGGAGGATATTGTTTTGGGGACAACAAATAAAGGAACTCGAAAAGCTAGAAATCAGAATTCCTTCATGGTTAGAAGATGTGAATAATTGCACATGATATCCTACAGGAACTGTAAATCTCTTGCCCAGTCATAACATTGAGCTGCATTAAGTGGACCTTTAAGCTGGGCAAATGAAATAACAAGGAGACAGGAATCTGTGATAGTCAACTCAGGGGACAAATACAAGACTGATTTGTAAAATCCTTGAAATGTAGATTTCTTGTAGACGTATCTTCATGTTGTAAGTATGTTTTGTAGAGTGAAGCCACAGGAAGCCATGTATAACAGAGCTTAGACATCCAAAACTAATCAATGCCAAGGTGGCTAAATGCCTAGCCTTTTACATGAAAACCCGTCTGCAAAATTAAAAAAAAGAAAAAATTTGGGGAGTTAATTTATCATTCAGAAATCTTACATTTTCAAAAATCCAGTGCAAGCGCCAGGCGATCTGTGTCTAAGGATACAATTTTGGGCAGTGTACAAATATCCTGAGACAACTGTTCCGCACTTGGACCTGATCAGGAGCAGTGCTGCTCCATTTGTTCTGTGCAAAATAAAATACAAGTTCTAGTACATTAGATTAGCAAAAGCAAAAAATAGTAAGATCAGAGACTATCAAAAAGAATTAAAAATACCAGCCAATTAAATACTGTTTACAGAGAAATATACAAGCACAAGGGCACACAAATAAATAGGCATACCAGGCGAAATCTAACCAAACAAAACACTTATCAGTGATTGATAAAGTAAATAATAATGAGGAATTCATCAGGAAGAACTTACTTTACTTTTGTGGCTAGGATCTTGCTATATACATACACGGCAGGCCTAGTATATAATTCAGGCTGAACTGTAAGTGACCAATAGATCAACTTAAACAAGAAAACATTTAACACAAAATAGCTTTAAATACCTAAAGGCTAGTGCAGAGTGGTTCATGTCTATAACCCCAACATCTAGAATGCTGAGGGAGGAGGATCACAAGCTCAAAGCTAGGCTAAGACACTTCTCTTACACACAAATCATGTGTTTGTGTGAGGCTGACGGCCACAACGGGACAAGTCCTCACACAGAGCAGATTTTAGCATATCTTGTGCAATCATTAACCAAGCTTACCCAAACCAAACATTCAAAAGGATGCACTGCTGCATGGTGGTGGCACACATCTTTAATCCCAGAACTCAGGAGGCAGGCAGGTGGATCTCTGAGTTTGCCACCTGGTATTCAGAGTAAGTTCCAGGACAGCCAAAGATACACAGAGAAATTTTGTCTCAAAAAATCCAAAACAAAAAAACAAAAAACAAAACAAAAAAAAAACACCAAGCATTATTTTTAATTTAAAAAATTTAAATTATGTGTATGCACGTGTTTGTGTGTGCATGAGTACAGGAGAAGCCAGAGGAGGGAATTAGGTCCCTGAGAGCTGGAGTACTTTGAAAGTAGTGAGATGAGTTGGGAGCCGAACTCTGAAAAAGCAGTATAGGCTCTCAACTCCTAAGCCATCACTTCAATCACTTTGACCACAGGGTTCATTATATTAGAATAATAACCTTGAATCAATATATTCAGAATTCACTGAACAAGCAGGACTTCAAGCCTAGAAGAGAACTTCTCTGTGTATTTCAAATAATGCCAATAGTAATGATTACCACAGTAACTGCAGTTGCAAACTTATGAAGGGTTACTAGGTGCCAGGCACTATTCTGAGTATTTATTTCTATGAACTTGCTCACAGGCAGATCTCTGTGAGGTTGAGGCCAGCCTGGTCTACAAGAGCTAGTTCCAGGACAGCTAGGACTATTACACAGAAAAACCCTGTCTCAAAACAACAACAACAACAAGAAAATGACAGAGAAAAAAAACAGAAAAGAAATTATGCCTGACTTTTTAAAATAAAATTAAAAATTTACAATAAACTCAAGCAAGTAGCTGATGAATTTTAAGCATACTGTGAACACATCGCTGCACTGAGAACGTAGTCTTTGTAAACTAACTTACTTGTGTGGAGTCTGTCAGACCTCTGGAAAGACTTCTTCCCCAAGCCTAGAAGAGAACTGTCCACTTTCACTGAGGAAGAAAAGCTGGAGTTTGAGTTCTGGGGACTGCTTGACTGTCCATCAGATTGCTTTCCTTCCCATAGGGCTAGGAGAAAAAAATATTGAAGATGGGTAACACTGGGATTCATAAACAAAAGTCCACCAAGGGGCTAGCAAGACAGCTGTACCAACCCCGACAGCCTGACTTATCACATGTAGAAGAAAAGTGACTCCTTCAAGTCAGCCCCAGACTTCCACATGCAGTTGCTCCCCAGATAACAATAAACCTAATAATTAATAAGATAAAATAAAAACATTCAGACCATTATTCTATGGAAATAAATGAAGAAATGTAGGCCTCTTGAAGCTTTATACATAAAATCCATTACATCTTCTCTCACATTATTTATCTCTAGTCACAAATGCTTTTCTAACAAAAATGAAAATATCTCCAAGACTCAGACCACTGACTTTTAGTTAAGGTAGTCGCTAGAATCAGCTTATGATATTCAGGTGAATTATATAATGCAAAACAAAGTCTGTGGCAAAACAAAGTCAAAAACAAAAACAACAACAAATACCAAGTTTATGTAAACATAGCCAACAGAAATTAAAGAGTAGATATTTTTAGAAAGCCTACATAGTTAATTTTTAATTTTATGTTTAAATTTTTTTTGATTTTGTATATGAGTGTTTTGCTTGCATGTATGTTATTGCCCCACCAGAATGCTCAGTGTCCTTAGACACCAGAAGATGAAATCAGATCAGTACACATTCTTACTGACTGAGCCATTTCTCCAGCCCCATCTTCATATTTTAAATGAGAGCATTTAAAATGTAACAAGTTCACTTTGAGGCTGCATGGAAAGCTAAGTCAAAAAAACCTACTTGTTGCATGCATTTGCCTAAGGACCAAGTTTCTCTGTATAGCCTTGGCTGTCCTTGCCTCTGCCTCCCATTGCTGAGATTGAAGGTTTGCACACCACCTTATCCTAGGATCTATATCAGTTTTGTGGCAGCAGAAAGATAATGCTAGGAAAAGAACAATTTAAAAATAGACAGTACAGTAAAATAACTTATAATATCAAAATTTCAGATAAGCTGGGAGAAAAAAAATTCCACTGGGGAGGGGAGATGAGACTGCCTACCGGGTTTGGCAGGTAGAGAGTCACTGGCTGCTTTGACAGTCTTAAGAGAGAGGTGTTGATTGGAGATGGACATGCTTGACCTGCATTGCTGCTGTTGCTGCTTCTTCTGTTGTTGCTGCTTCAGTGCCTATAAAGAAAAACTGGCAGTAAGAAATAAGCAAACCGGTTTACAGTAAAAGTGAGTGGCATCAGTTATGGCGAGAACTTACTCTGACATCTATTCAATACGAAAAAAACCCTAAATTTAACAAAACTGACACAAGGACTAAGTGACCTACAGAATTTGGGTACTTTGGGGGGAGGCCAAGATTATTCCATTATATGTAGCTGTAAGAAAAAAAATCATTAATTTTTTTTCAGAACTTAAAAATCAGCAGTAAGGCAAGGAAATTACAATCTTCTTATTAGAGAATTACATACTTTCATAATTTCTCAAAACAGAATTCTAAGTCATGTACCAGTAAGTTTAATTTGCACTAATTCTATGAAAAAGGCAATTATCTGTATTATTTATGACTCACAGACCTTACATTTTAATAAGTATTTAAATTACCCTGAGTAAGAGCAAAGAGACTTGCCTAAATGATAATGTCTTAGTTACTTACAGCAATGAAATAAAGAGTGGAAAGGACACTGTAATGTAGGTTCTGATAACAACAGTTAGTTGCTTCTGGACATTGTAGGTCATTTTTCTTCTTTTAATAGAGGTAGCATGATATTATTTAGAATGACCATTAAAAAAAGAAAGGCCTGTGAGATGGCTCAATGGGTAAAAGCACCAATCTCCAAACCCAGATATCAGAGTTGGATCCCTAGGACCCAAAGTAGAAGAAAAGTGGCTCCCAAAAGTTGTTCTCTGACCTCCACGTGCTAAGGCACAGACACTCACACAAAACGAAAAGAATTCACTAACAAAAATTCCCTCTTCCAAATCTTACAAATTGGATTTAAACTGTGGAGACATGAACATGCACCCATATTCGTGTGCCCATATACATGGAGACAAGTAAACAGCCATACTCACGGGTATAGTGTAGAGACGTAAACATGCACCCACATCCGCTTACGTACATATAAAGTATGGAGACATGAATGTGCATCCACATCAGTGCAACCACAGATATGGAGACATATATACATACACGTGATCCACACACACACACACACACACACACACACACACACACACACGGATAAAAAGGGCTGGGGAGATGGCTCAGCAGGTAAGGACACTTCTTGCTCTTGCAGAGAATGCACGTTCAATTCCCAACGTCACTATGGCAGATCACAACTGTGTGTGTGGCCATTGGTCCTGGTCCTGCAAACAACTTGTAATAAAAGAACTTTTAAATACTTTAAATTTCACATAATTTAAAATGTTTATGGATTCTGAGCCAGGAATTATGACACACATCCTAAATCGGGAGGCAGAGGCAGGAGAATCTCTGTGAGTTTCAGAGCAGTCAGCACGATACAATAACACTCAGTCTCAAAAAATTTCAAATTGTGAGTTCTAATCACAAACATAAAAAACAACCTGTTTACTGACCAGGCTTCCAGATACTCTGATAGGATGGTTCAAAGAAAATCTGGGCCAACGGGTTAACCATTCAGCAATGGTCTTTCGTATTTATATATGTGTATTCATGGAGAACAAAAGTCAACATCAATGTCTTTTCTAACAGAGTCCTTCAATTTTCAAGGCAGGTTCTCTCACTATTCCCAGAGATCACTGCACTGATCCATCTTGACTAAATGGCCTATAATTCACAGAATTACCAATTCTGCATCCCTAGTCAGGTGATTACAGACAAAAAATGCCATGTATAACTTTTACATGGTTACTTGTACATGACCTACTGTGCCAACTGTGCAGCCTCTATCAGGGGTCCTTCTTTTAAAAGATTTTATGTGTATGTGTGTTTTGCCTCCGTGTCTGTATATTGTCTGCATGCAGTACCCAATGGGGCCAGCAGAGGTCACTGGATTCCTGGGACTGAAGTTATAGACAGTTACGGGATGATAACCAGTGAGCAAACAAACCAGGTCCTTTGGAAGATCTGCCAGAGCTCTTAACCCTTGAGCCATCTCTCCAGACCCTAAAACATTTTAAGATTCAATTGCTTAATTTTATGCATGTATCTAAGTATGTGACATGTTTGTGCATGTCTCTGCAGAGGTGAAAATGAATCAGACCACTGGAATTGAAGCTAAACTATAAGTAATCTGATACAGGTTCTGAAAACCAAACCCAGGTCTTCTATTAGAGGAGAAAACACTCTTAATCAACGAGCCATTATCTCCAAACCCTTTATTTTTATATTAGTTCTAGGTAAGGTATGTGTTTGTGCCCTGACGACACCACCTGTTAGGATCAGCAGAGGACTATGAATCCCTGAGCTAAAAAGGGATAAGCAATCGTCAGCCCATTGTGGGCACTGGGAACTGAAATTGTGTCTTCTGTTAGAGCAGCATCCTTTTGGTGATTTCTTCATCTCTTAACTGCATAGAACAACCTTTTACAGCATAAGCTTCTTATAAAGAAAAATGTTTCTACAACCCCCTAACTGATTTATCTTAGACAGATGTGAATAAATATGTGCAGTATCTACATATAACATATAATATATAAATTAGGCCTCATTTTTACTATTACAAACTTTTATACAAATATTTTTATGTGTATCTTTCTATAACATGAATTAAAATGTTTAATTGAATGTTCTCAGAGCATGTACATTTAAAATTTAATAGATAGTGTAAAATTTTCTTCAATAAGGTTATAGTGGCTGGGGATATAGCTCAGAGGCAGAGTACTTGCCTACCATTCACGGTCCTTCATTCAGTCATTCATACTTAATGATTAAATGTTTTTTACTATAGTATATCAATACAGAAGCAACAATTTTCACCATACTTGTCATTTCTGATTATAATAAAATTTCTTACTCATACCAAATCATGAGAATAAAAATGGTGTTATTCAAAGTTTTCCTAGTTACTTGTAAATTTGTATTTATTGATCACTTGCTGCTTCTTGGAGGGAGCTGCTAGGCAGTCCCTTGCTCTATAACCCAGGGTGCCTTGAAATTAGGATCTTCCTGCCTGAGCTTCCTGAGTACTAGGATTATATGACTACCACACTTCCTCTTCCTCCCAGCATTCTGTTCTGTTTACTCCACCCACCTATGTTCTAACCTATCAGGGCCAAGCAGTTTCTTTATTAATTAACCAATGACCTTCCTCCATCAGTGAACCACCACATGGCTCATTTTACCAAGACAGGATCTCTCTGTGAAGCTGTCATTCTGTAGACTGGGCTAACCTCTGCCTCTTGAATGTTGAGATTATAAAGCACATACCACCACCGCTTGGCTTTCATAACTATTTTTAACTGGAAAGATTATTTTTCTGATAAAGACAGACTTAACAATTACCTGCTTTAATGCCTTCTTGCTGTGCTTCTGTGATGGAGAAATCACTTTACTTGCTGGAATGGTGGGTGATGGGCAGCCCGATTGGGGAGAGGATGGCTGTGACAGTCTAGATGATACTAGAGGAAAATTGACAAGGAAAAATTGTGTTATCAAGAGTTTTTATCAAGCACCACTCCTTCCCCAGATCATATGCTGCTACCTGTTAAGAACTGTGACCAAACACTTTAGGGAAGGTTCTTCTCTTTGGAGTTGTCCTGCAAACAGTCTCCCTTTTCACTTTAATTCCTCAGAAAGTTCTAGTGTAGGATGATAGGATGGGGAAGGGGTGAGTATTAGTATATATTACTTCTCATTGTAATATATTAGAAGTGATTAAAGAAGCAGGAAATCATATATAAATCATGTTATCAATTTAGAACTAGAAAAAGGTCTAAGGATCTCTGTAGTACCTACAGTCCTAAAGTAAACTGGACAGTAAATAATGAAAACACAACGTAGTGGAAAGTTGTGACAAAGTTTATATTGAAGACAATACTGCCATTTCCACTTCAAAATTCTTCCATTGTTTAACCCTGCTGGTCCTTACCTCATGTCACAAGTTTTAGGGATTTTCAAGATTTCTCTACTGGAAACAACCACTTACTTTCTATGTCATCATTATCTGTTTTGTATACACTACGTATACAAAATGAGTACATTTTAATGTTTATATGCATGCAATGCCTGGTATCCAGAGTACAGAAGAGGGTGTGGAATCCCCTGGAATGAATGACGTTAAAGAGAGTTATGAGGTGCCATGGGGGTGCTAGATATCAAACCTGGGCCCTGTGGAAGAGCAGCCAGTACTCTAGAGTGAACCATCTCTCCAGCCCCATTTATTTAAAAAAAAAAAAAAAAAGTGTGCGTGTGTGTGTGCGCGCGCGCACGCGCGTGCACATGCGTACATCTGAAGGCAGTGCCCATGGAAGTCAAAAGAGAGTATCAGATCCTCTAGTGATGGCAGCACTGTGAGCTGCCCAATGTGGATGCTGGGTACCAAACTCATGTCTTCTACAAGTCCAATGAATACATTTTGTTAGTTAAGGAGAAAGATAAAAATTATTGGTTCAGACAAACTCATGTGAGAGCAAGGAAATGCTATTTGAACCAGGAACAACCTAGAGATGACTCTTGAAGAAAACACAATGCCTAATGTCTTCTTTTAAAATACTTGACATGAAAGCATTTATAACAAAATAGTATTATATGGTTAAAACCATGAAGTATGTATCTATCGGATAAAAAAAATAAGAAATATACATACTAAAATATACAATGCCCAGAGTACAACATACCACATTACTCTCAAATGTCCTAATATTAATACAATTTAACTTTGGTTTTGTATCCTCATCTTCATAAATGTCATGTTTATGTATATGGAAGGAAATTGATATACAATCAGTTTGATGCTAAAATAATACAGAAAAAAAAACAAGCACTTATAATCTACTATTACAAAAATAATTAAGCTAAATAGTAAGAGATTGCTCAGAAGTAAACAACTGAGCAACAGAAAGAAAATATATCCTCAATGTATTAGATGTTGACAAATTATAAAATAAGAGGTAAAAGAAATTATGTTCATTAGCCTGTTGAAAGTGTACAATTCATATTTGCAAAACTATGAAACCATTACCACCATCAATTCATCATCCTGCCCCAAAGAGCACGTTTGTTAGCTGTCCACTGTTTTACACTTCCACTTTGCACCTAATCCTAGTTGACTACTTACCTCCTATTTGTCTCTATGGATCTATCTAAATTCTGTTTGATATGATGGAATAATATGCTTTTGTGTGTGAATTTGTTTTCAAATACCGAGGTCTTTTGAAGGTTCATTTATATTTTGACAAAAATACTTCATTTCATGATTGAATAATTAACCATTACATGCATATATCACATTTTGTTTATATTCACAAAATGGTGAATTTCTCACTTTTACTCAATAACAATATTGTGAATAACATTCTCTCTGTTTGTGTATATAATGGCAAGTGGGATTGCCCCTGCCTTTATTTTTTGAGAAATAGACTTACACTATAGCCTAAATTCACTTTGTAGTTTAACTTGTAGAAATTTTCCTGAGATTATAGGTGTGTACAAACCTGCTTGGTTCAGCTTCTTAAACATTCTTTCCTGCTCTCCCTCCTTTTGAATAACTCCACGTTTTGCTTATTTGTTTTTTGTGGGTTTTTTTCTTATTGGGTTTGCATGTTTGCTCTGACTTTTGCTTTTTTGTCTTCTGTGGTTTTCTGGGGGTGGGGGCGAATATGAAGCTGGGTGAGTAGGGAGGGTAAGATGATCTGGGAAGAGTTGGGGGGCTGGAAAGAAAATGATCAAAACGCATAGTATGACAAAGATTATCAAACAAAAACCCTTGGAATTAGGAAATCTGAATTCAAGTTTGTAAGTCACCTTATCTGTGGCTCTCCAATTTTTTGGATTCAATCCAGGAAAGAACTAGAGGGTTTTATGGTGATTCTGTGCTTAATTGTTTTTAGGAACTGCCAATCTGTTTTACAAAATGATTACAATTCCAGTAAGAATGCAAGACGGTTCCATTTTCTCTATATAACTGTGAGTATGTGTTGTTATGTCTTTTTTATTTGGTCACTGATATTATAGAGAACATATGAAAATACAAGGTTAAACTATTAATAGTCAACTGTTTTTTCTAAAGCCTTGCAAGAATTTCATAATATATATTTTCTCACTGGTTATAAACAGCAAACATCCAAAACAGCCCTACTAAAGAATCTAAGAATTATATTTCATTGTCTTAAAAAGATAAAGCTTTCATGTTACCTGGAAGGCTTTTCCGTAAGACAAATGCCTTTTCTAACAAAAAAATAAAACACAAACCTATCACTAAGCCACCTCAAATACATGGTGAAAATTATAGACCCCATCAGTAGGGGCTGAAATTATGCTAAGTTCTAGTCTCACCATCTATGAAACTTAGAACACTCTTCTTTTCAAATGCTAACGTCTCAGAACTTCAAAGAGTAAACATGATTTGTTGAGAAACCTCTCTTAATATTCTCTTCTATAACTGAGCAAACAAGTCTTTACATGTTTAACAAGATTTTGATCAACTCTTCTATCTTCTAACCAAGTATAAGTTCTATTTTCTAGTCAAAACTCCTAAAATTCTCTTTCAAAAGATAACTAAATCTAAATAACTAGGTTTGTATCATTACATTTTTTCTGTGTATATAATACAAAGATACATACTAGCTGCTGTGTATTTTGTCATTACCTATATTTACATATCAAAATAAAACTGATCTAGCTTGAGAAAAGATACAAACCAAGTATGGACCAAGGTCAAGAATTAAATCTTATTTTCAGAATAATGAATGAGCACCTGGATTAGATTGACAATGGTGACCAAAAAAAAAAAAAAAACACCATGTGCTTGTGTCCTAATTCTCAGAGCCCATGAACGTTGCTTTATTGGTGAAAGGGTTAATTTTGTGATTAAATTATCAAAATTGTGCAAATCAGTCTCAACAAAATATTTTTTATTTTTCAAAACAGGGTTTCAATTTATAGTCCTAGCTGTCAGAGAGATTCACCTTCCTCTGCCTCCTAAGCATTGATATCTAAGTGCGTGCCACCATATGCCACACAACAAACTAACTTCTGTTTGTCTTTCGAGACAGGGATTCTCTGTAGCTTTACAGCCTGTCCTGGCTCCACCATCACCGGTATAAGTTTTTTTTTTTTTTTTGGTTGTTTTTGTTTTTTCGAGACAGGTTTCTCTGTGGCTTTTGGAGCCTGTCCTGGAACTACCTCTGTAGACCAGGCTGGTCTCGAACTCACAGAGATCCGCCTGCCTCTGCCTCCCGAGTGCTGGGATTAAAGGCGTGTGCCACCATCGCCCGGCTCGGTACAAGTTTTTAAAGCATTAGTATAAACTTAGAGATATTTGAAACATATATTTGAAATGTATAAATAAAAACCAAGTCTGACGTGATGGCACATGCCTTCAATTCTATCACTTGGGAGACAGAAGCTTTCCTTTGCTTCTGGTTATCCTTACAGCTTCAGTACTAATAGTGCAGTCATCTTTAAAACAGGCTGTGCCTAAACCTTCACCTCAGCCACTAACAACAAGAAAATCTCCCAGAAATCTTTCAACCTAAAACTTTTGTCAAAGTTTTGTTTCCAGAATGCATTAAAACAAGAACCCAATCTTCCCCATTCAGTAACTTAGCACATAAAAAGATGATAGAGGGCTGGTGGATTTACAGTATTTTCTAGCTCCAGTTACCAAATTCCTGACTAAAAGAAAACAAGGAGTCCCTTACAATGAAAGGGAGTTTTTCACTAACTCATTTTTTTCCCTTAAAAATAGCAAGAGCAAAACCAAATCTCACAACTTTGCCTTACAACAAGATAAGAACTATATCCATGCAGCATCTTAAATCCCAGCCCTTGAGAGGCAGTGGCAGTAGGATCAATCAGTCAGTTAAAGGACAGCCTGGTCTATCTAAGTTCCAGCACAACCAGAGCTATGCAAAGAGACCCTATCTCCAAGGGAGGAAGAAGACACAATCAAAAACCAACTATCCATTAAGTTATTTACTATTACAGTATTTACAATACATTTTGAGGAAAAGACGGATTTCCCTCAGCTATGACCACAAAACAGTAAGAGATATAGTTGATCTTACTAATAGATTTTCTGACATTATTTCACCTTACCTTGAGTTGACATTCCATTAAGCTCTTCTCTGAACATGTTTCCTGTCTGAAAGCTAAGAACCAAAGCTACAAACTAGTAACTTCCTCTACTTTACATATAAATCAATAAAATAGATTCAATATTGGACTGAGTTTCTAAGTTCTAATCTGTTTCTACTTGGCTGAAAGGTATACTTATATCAAGAGTTCTATCAATTTTCGACTAAAAGCATCAGTTTTGCTGTCAGACCTCTATATTTTTGCACATAAAAAGGAAGTGGGTTTTGATACTATCTCAATGTTCTTCCTGTCTTATAATGCATTTGAAATAGTGATGTCAAACTGAGAGCTAAAGCCCTAAATAAGAAAAATGGACAGCCACAATTAGTTTGCTTTATTGTTAAGTAGAACTGTCTTTTCAATATTTTTGTTTGTTAAAAACTTTTCAGAACCAGGTAGTGGTGTGGCACACCTTTAATCCCAGCACTTGGGAGGCAAAGACAGGCGAATCTCTGAGAGTTCATGGTCAGCCTGGTCTACAGAGCTAGTTCCAGGACAGGCTCCAGAGAAACCCTGTCTCGAAAAAGCAAAACTAAAAAAATTAAAAAATATCTTTTCAGAATGTGCCTCACTGCATTGATGCTGACTGGCCTAGGCCTCACATTGTAGACCAGGCTGACCTTGAACTTGCTGCAATCCTTCTGCTTCGGCCTGTCAAATACTAGGAGCTTGGATGTGTGCCAACTCACTCAGTTTAGAGCTGCCTTGCTCTGCCCTGCCTTGACAGTCTTTTTTTTTTTTTTTTTTTTTTTTTTGGTTTTTCGAGGCTGGTCTCAAACTCACAGAGATCTACTTGCCTCTGCCTCCCGAGTGCTGGAATTAAAGGCGTGCGCCACCACCGCCCGGCTGCCTTGACAGTCTTAAGCTCTCTTTCTACCATATAGGTTCCAAGGTTCAAATTCAGGTCATGAAGTTTAGCCACAAGTGTTCCTGCTTAGCCAATTCTCCAGTTCCTGTATTATTCTTATTTTTCCTCGAGACAGAGTCATGTGTATGCTTGGAACTGCCTTGCTGAATGATGTAGCTATTCATAATAGGCTACAGGCTACCACATTTATTTCTACAAGAGTAGAAAAGTTTATAGATACAAAATAAATACCTAACATTTTTAAGAATATTATACTATGAGTGATCCAAAAATAATAAATTTAGATAATAAGGGAAACCACTGTCATGTATTACTGGTAGTTCATCACTTATCCATTTCTTGAAAATCTCAAAGCTATTCAAGGAAATTTGAGTTACATGCACACCTCCAACCTCACTTTCCAAACCATTTCTGTGTTTCACAGATTATGTACAACTAGGCAATAACTTCAAAGAAAATATCATAGTATAATTCAAGGAGAAATAGCTGACATGTACTCATTTCTAGAAGAGAAATGAATCAAACACAGATTGAAAACAATGCTCAATTTGTTATTACCTAGTGTTGACATCTGTTTTTACATAGAGCATAGTAGGGTAAGGTTTATATTATGCAATTTACCTAAGGAGTTAGGTATTTTAGGACAATATAAGTTTATGATTATTATTTAACTATCACATTTAATTTTTGACATGGCCATTAATAGACAAAAGCACCAGCAATTAAGCAGGAGTAACTCAAAGGGCTACTGCATCAAGTGTAGCTGTTTGTAAAATTTATTTTAAAAAACAACAAAAAACTCCACACCTTTATTTTACATGAATGGGTGTTTTGCCTCCATGCACACATGTACACTGTGTGGTGCCTGAGGCAAGAAAAGGGTACCCCTAACTAAACTTACAGGTGGTTTTGAGCTGCCTTGTGAATGCTGGAAAAGGACCGCAGATCCTCTGCAAGCACAAGGAAGTATTCTTACCTGCTGAGCCATCACCACAGCCCCTGCATGTGTGACTCTTAAAAGGTAGGAACGAGCCATGTATGTGGATTTCTAGTTAGCAAGTTCCAGGGCAGCCAGAGCTACACTGTGAGACCTTGTCTCAAAAAAACGAAAAGCAAAAAAATAAAGCCAGATGTGGTAAAAAAAAAAAAAAAAAATGCTTGTTACCCCAGCATGTGGGAGGCATAGGCAACAAAGCTGTAAGTTCACAGTAAGTTCTGACTAAATAGTCAGTTCTAGCCTAGCCTGGGCTATGAGAACTGTGAGCATTCAAACCCCAAATAAGAATGTTCCAATACAATGAATTTTGAATTTTGTTCACAGTTCAGACTGGCCACCTTTAATGTTGTTCTCCTCATTTATGATGCTACCATGGAAATATAAACCTTGCTAGTTATTTCCTTTGCCTGGTGTCTTAGTTTTGTTCTACAGTTTTCAAATTTACACAGAAAAGTTCGAACTGGAGAGAAATAGAGGAAAGACAAAGTACCTTTCACTTGTAGATTTATCCTTCTCAAATTAGGTGCTTAAAAAAATCTGCAGAGCAGGGCGGTGGTGGCGCACGCCTTTAATCCCAGCACTTGGGAGGCAGAGGCAGGAGGATCTTTGTGAGTTTGAGGCCAGCCTGGTCTACAAGAGCTAGTTCCAGGACAGGCACCAAAAACTACAGAGAAACCCTGTCTCGAAAATCCAAAAAAA
>NW_026068127.1:1374043-1487330 GCF_014885135.2 Alexandromys fortis
TCTTCCAAAGGTCCTGAGTTCAATTCCCAGCAACCACATGGTGGCTCACAACCATCTGTAATGAGATCTGGTGCCCTCTTCTGGCCTGCAGGCATACACGCAGACAGGATATTGTATACATAATAAATAAATAAATAAATAATAAATAAATAAATAAATAAAATATTAAAAAAAAAAAAGAAAGTCGCTGTAAGCATCATCTATAATGGTCACAGCCGAGACTAAACCACAGTAAAATTTAGAGTGCTGCCCAACTTGTACTTTTATTTTCCTTCTGAGGTAAGCTCTCATTATGTAGCTCTGACTGGCCTCGACTTCATAACTGTCTGCACTATCTCCCAAATGCTGGGACTAACGATGTGCAACAGCATACCCTGCTAACTGGATATCCACATTACAAGAAGCAGATCTGGCATAACAATGCCCTCAAAGTGAGGTCGGTGAGACGGCTCAGCAAGTAAAGGCATTGCTACATACGCACGACAATTTGAGTTCAGTCCTCAAAACCCACACAAAAAAAGAAGAACTAAAGGCATAGACTCCACACAGCCAGTATCTCTCCACACGTACAACATGCACATACTCACTCTAAACATTTAAAACATAAAACCAATCGCAGAGTTAAAATATAAAACTTCTAGACGTTATAGAAGAAAATATAGGTGAAGCTGGATTTGGTCATCACTTTTCAATACAATAACAAAGGCTCAAGTTCACAAAACAAAGGATTAATAAACTGGCCTACATTCAAATGAAAAACTTCTGCTTTGTAAAAAGAAACTGCCAGAGTCAGGTCTGGAGAGTTGGCTCAATTGGTACAAGAGCTTGAAAAAAACCAGACAATGTGAGTTCCAATCTCTGAAATTTATAAAAAAAAAACCCCAGATCTGGAAGCACTTATCTATAATCCCAGTGTTACTAAGAAAATAGAGGTCATGGCAGAGGAACTGACCAGAAGTTTCAGGGTAGTGGCAGAAATAAAAGACATTCTCCCTCAAAAGCTGTCCTTTGACCTCCACTTTGCAGCATACATGAACATGTACTCATATTTACAACCCCCCCCCACATATTTGGAGAGAGCAAAACTGCCAAGAGGGGGGAACTACAGTTTTTGAGAAAATATATATAAAATCTTATCAAATAAAATATAATCCAGGGCTAGAGAGCTGACTGAGCAGTAAAGAGCATTGGCTGCTCTTGTAGAGGACCCAGATTCAATTCACAGCTCCTGCAATGGTGGCTCATAATCATACATAATCCCAGTCTCGGGGGTATCCAATGCCCTCTTCTGGCATAAGTGGGCACCAAGTATACACATGACACAGAGACACACACTCAGACAAAACTTACATACCCATAAAATAAAAAAATAATTTTTTTTTGTTTTTTTTTTAAAAAAAGAGACTGCAATTCAAAATGAACAACAACAACAAAAAACCTCCAGGCAGCCAACTATAAATAAAAACAACAACAAAAATGGGCCAAGAACCAGGGCACACTTCTCACCAAATAACATATTCAAATGGAAAATAAGCATGCAGAAAGAGAAATGTAGAAAGCATGCAATCAGGAAAATACAAATTACAACAACAGTGACATACTGATATGCACCTATCAGAATGGCCAACACTAAGATGACTTAGATGACTGATAAATAAACACAAACTGATGATAAGGATATATAAAGCAACAGCAGCTGCCATTCACTGCAGCAGAGTAGCAACTTGTTACTAAATTTAACATACTCTCACCATAATCAAGTAGTCACACTCCTGTAAATTTACACAGACAACATATACCCACAGAAAAACACCAAGTTCGTATTTTCACTCATAATTGCTAAAACATGAAGTAACAAATGCATCTTTTAATTGGTGATGGTTATATGCAAATTATGTGCACATGCTCTATTTCGTTTTACAAGGAAATGTACCATATGGCACAAAAATACACAGAGAAATCTCTACACACATTACTAAATGGAAGATGACAACCTGGAGTCAGTGAGGTGTTTTGGTTGGAAAACATCCATCCACCAAGCTTGACTGCTTGATTTGATCCCTAAGACTCACATGGGTAGACATGGACATCCTGTAAGATGTCCTCTGATCTGTATAGAAATGTCATGACACCAGTGCAGGCGTGAATGCACACATTCAAAAAAAAATTTATTGTTTTCTTTGAGACAAGGTTTCTCTGTTTAACCAATCTAGCTGTTCTGGAATTTGTTCTGTAGAACAAGCTGGCCTCGAACTCAGAGAACCACCTGGCTCTGTCTCCCAAGGGCAAGGTTTAATGTTGTGAGCCACCATGCAATTTTTTATGCAATTTTTAAAAAGAATGCCCATTGATGCCAGGCAGTGGTGGTGCACACCTTTAATCTCAGCACTCAAGAGGCAGACACAAGTGGATCTCTGTGACTTTGGGTCAGTCAGTCCTACAGAGCTAATTCCAGGACAGCCAAGGCTGTTGCACAGAGAAAACCCTTTCTCAAAAATCAAAAAAATTAAAAATAAGTAAATAAAAACAACGCCCATTTGAAAAGATTCCAACTTTATGACAGTCTCGGAAAGGCAAAATTATGAAGACAGAAAAGATGAGAAGTTAGCCAGAAGACACTGTAGATGGAGTATGAGACTACTTAGTGGTATTGGGGAATATTATTTTAAGGTGTGTTACTTTTGTTTATGCTGCATTTGCTTAACTCTGTGAAGCTCTAATTAAAGAGCTGAATGGCCAACAGCAAGGTAGACAGGGCTGTTAGGAAAGAGTAAAAAGAGGAGCAAAAAGAAAACAAAGAGAGGAAGATGATATGGCCCAGCCACCCAAAAGTGTGTGTGTGTGTGTGTGTGTGTGTGTGAGAGAGAGAGAGAGAGAGAGAGAGAGAGAGAGAGAGAGAGAGAGAGAGAGAGAGAAAGGACATAGGTGAGTTCGAGGCCAGCCTGGTCTACCGAGCTAGTTCCAGGACAGGCTCCAAAGCCACAGAGAAACCCTGTCTCGAAAAACCAAAAAAAAAAAAAAAAAAAAAAGTAGTCAGGATAATTTAAGAAAAGCGGGCAAGAAATAAGCCAAGCTAAGGCCAGGCATTTCTAATTAACAATAAGCTTCTGTGTTTGATTTATTTGGGAGCTGGATGGTAGGCCCCCCCAAGAAGCCAAAAGAAGAAAACATCACACAACTTAGGGCAGTGAAAATATACTGTATGAAATACATGTGCATAAATGTCTTTGTAAATAATGTATCTGTCCCAACCTGTCCCAAAAAGCCAAGAACAAAAAGTATATAATCAAGAAAGCACAAAACAAACCCTGATGTGAGCAACTCTGTATGTACATAGGTCAAGAGTGGGAAGCAAATGGAAACACCATACTTTACATTCAATTGGAACCTAAAAGTGTTCTCCAAAACTTTATGCCTGACCAACTTCTACATACTGAGGATTTATACTATGGTCCTCGTGTTTATTATATTTCCTTATTACAGCTCCCAACATACTCCTCTTTCTACTTCATGGTTTTTGGTTTTGCTTTTGGTAATCCAAAAATCCAGTGATATTCTCATGTTCTCGTTCTCGTTCTCGTTCTCTCTCTCTCTCTCTCTCTCTCTCTCTCTCTCTCTCTCTCTCTCTCTCTCTCTCACTTTTTAAGACCGGGTCCCTCACTGAACCTGAAGCTTGTGCTGGCTAGACTGGATGGCCCCTTTACTGGTGTTATAAATTTGTAGGTGCTAGGGATCCAAACTCAGATCTCTATGCTTATACAGCATATATTAGTCACAGAACAATCTCCCAGCCCCTAAAAGACAAGTATATAGAGAGATATCTATTTAGAGATATTTTTATATCAATATAGATTTTTATTTTTTAATTTTGGTTTTCAATACAGGGCTTCTCTCTGTCCTAGATGTCCTGGAATTCACTTTGTAGACCAGATTGGCCTCAAACTCAGAGATGCACCTGCCTCTGCCTCCCTGTACTGGGATTAAAAGTCTGCACCACCATACCCAGGTAGGAAAGTATATTTCTGAAAATTCCTCAATCACACAGTCCAAGTGGTCCATGAGGGGTGGCTATTGCACTGTGTCCGACAGATTACAAACAAACACATCCACCCCTGAGGAAACTACTGCAGAGCACTAGGTTAAAAGGGAAAGAAGCAGCTGATGGTCTGAGAATAGCAATAAAGCACTGCCCTGCAGCAGTCAGAGATTACCTTTCCTCTTCCACCTGCTCTTTCTCCCCTCTTTGTTGCTGCCACCATCACTGCTGCTGCTGTTCTCAGAGCTCTGAGAATCTGACTGACCATCACTGCTTTCTTCTGAACCTTCTGACAGTTCTTTCACTCCATCTGGCACATCCTTCTGAAAATGTAGGCATCCTGTTAGGATTGTTACCATTTTAGCAAATCGAAACTAAATTTCTAATATATAAAGCATTAATTTAATTAACTGATAAATTCTTATTATAAAATAGTAAAAACCACCAATATTTGATGATATCCTGATTTTTGGGGTCAATTAAAATCAATTTTCCATCTACATTCAGAAGATAAAAATCATACACAACATTCGTATGCAGGCACAACATATGTTTTAATTACACCAAAACTGGTAGATATAAATCCAGGTAAAAGATGTAATGTTCAGGTTTAAAAAGCTAACAAGAATTTTGTTAAGACATATTTGGGTTTGTGTGTGTGGGTACCCCGTGTATTCTGAACTCAATTACAGAATTAAAGTCAGGAGAACAAGATTATCACATTATTTTCACCTAATTGGGTCCTCAATATTGTTTAAAGAGTTAACAGCAAGAAAAGGAGTTTTTGTTTCTTTGAGACAGGGTTTCTATTAGTCCTGGCTGTCCTGGAACTCACTTTGTAGACCAGGCTGGCCCCAAACTCACAGAGATCCGCCTGCCTCTGCCTCCTAAGTACTGGGATTAGAGGTGTGCACCAGCACCGCCCGACATGGGTTTTTTGTTGTTGTTGTTTTGGTTTTGAAGAATCACATCACTTTCTTTCATTTCCGTTTTGAATAATGAGAATGTTAACTAGAAAGGATAACTATGATCATTAAATATAAGAAAAACAGGGTAGTAGAATATGAGGGACTAAGGAAGTAGGACTTTCTGGCTTTGTCTTCTCCCAATTACACAGCCTTAGTCTAAAGTAATCTCTCATAGCTTAATTTCAGTTTCTAAGGTACCTACCTTAAATAGCCACATAAAAATTAAACAAACTAATTAATATTAAATGTTTACCATAGTGCTTTATGAGAACTCAATGTTATTTACTATGCATTTACATGGTACAAAAAGCATACACAAATAAATGAGTTAGTGAATGTTATTTCTCTTATGGATTTTCTTTCCACCAGTACTTCCGTTGTCCCACAAATTTATTTTCATACTCAATTAAAAAATGAACTGACAGACACAAAAAAATTTCCCTACATCTAACTGGCACCACATGACATATACCTAAAACCATTGAGTCAGACTGAGTAAAAACAATTGTTTTCCACTTAAATTTCTCTCTAATCCATCTCTTATGTTATACACTTTCTTAAAATACAGACCCCAAATTTTTATATTCCTTCTTTCAAAATGCAGGACAGCTTTTATAGAGTTAGTTGCCAGCCAGACATCTTGACCTGTAGATTCAACAAGTATCTGAAATACAAATATAATTATCTTCTTTTTGCAAAAATCTTGTGATCCCTTTGGGATCAACGGCTCATGCCCCAAATCTTAGAATCTTCTCTCACCCACTGCTTTACCCATACCAAATGTAAAGTGTTCTATGCCTCAAATCTCTCTTGGGTCTACCTATTTTACTGATCTGAATTCCTATTCCAAACTGTAATCTCCTTTTCATGAAAATCTTAAAACACAGATTTGTTGGTTCTCCCTGAAGACCTCAGCCATCTACTTAGTCAACACCCCACCCAAACAGAGTTCAGTCAAGGCGAAACTTTATTAACTAATGTTTATCAATTATCTTGACTCCAGTGACTATCACTTAATTCAATTTTCTCTACTTTTGAACGCATTCAGAATTTTATCTGTCCCTTCATTTGAGCTATTTATCCTTGAAGGCCTTCACTCCTCTTATATATGTTTAAGTCTAGTTTAAATCTTCCAAGTAAATAATATAAACTTTCTAGACCTCTTTATTCAAAACTTATCTTTTTTGCTTCATTATAATGGTAGAGCTTCACAGTATATTTTGTAAATATGAAATACTTTAATAAAGGTAAGCGATTAAAAAGATCAAGAACTATAAATTATTCATCTTAGTCTCAGTCATAGACTTGTCAATAGATATAACATACTTATTTGAATTCTTAATTTTTCTCTTTAACGATTTGTGAGAGTTTTTGCATGCATGCATATGTACACCATGTGTGTGCAGTGCCTATGGAGGCCAGAAAAGGAAATCAGGCTGGAAACTGAATCCTGTTCCTCAGTTGGCAAGAACTTTTTGTTGTTGTTTTTTGAGACAGGGTTTCTCTGTAGCTTTGGAGCCTGTCCTGGAACTTGCTCTGTAGACCAGGCTGGCCTCAAATTCACAGAGATGTGCCTGTCTCTGCCTCCCCAGTGCTGGGATTAAAGGCATGCACCATCACTACCCAGCCAGCAAGTACTCTTAACTGCTGTCTACAATTAACTCTGAGGTTTTGATAGAGTGCCAAAACCTTTGTACTTCCTGATCAATAGCAGGATTAGGAAACCTGACTGTTCTGTTTGACTCTAGTTCTGGAAACAGGGTACCTAAGTGAGTTAGCATCTCCTAAGTGATGACCCTTTGTCAGCTACTGAATAGCCTGCCTCAGAGTGGGGGCTGACTACTAAGAGAGACAATAATGTGATTAGAAAATTGGGACTTTTAGCCCAACTTCTCAAGGATGAAGGTTGAGTTGATGGCCAATTATAGAATCATGCACGCCCATATATCTTCCATAAAAACTCAGAAGACCAGGGCTTTGGATGAGATTGTATATGGCTAAAATCAACTTTGTACTTGGAGGCTGCTGGTATGCCAAGACAGATTCCATACTCAATGACCACACCTCACTTTATTACAATAAATGGAAAACTTAAAAAAAAATTCTCACTCTGGCATATTTTATAAGCAGTCCTAGAAAGTTAATCAATTCCAAGAAAAAGGAAATAGGAATATCAATTACAGTTGGTCATTCGGAGCTTAGGTCACAGCCAAAGACTTGTAACTAATAGCTGAAGTGAAGGACAACCTTTGGTACTGGGCTCTTTGCCTGATACAACAGCCAGACAATATAAAAACTGAGTTAAATTAAAAGCTGATTTCAGTTGGAGAACTGCTTGATAAGAAACCCCCAAACACCGGTATCAGAAGAACTGTACAAAGTCGTATGTAATAACAAAAAATACATTTTCAGGTTTTCTTCTCCTAGTATGCATTTAATAAATGCAATTAAAGCTGGGCGGTGGTGGTGGACGCCTTTAATCCCAGCACTTGGGAGGCAGAGGCAGGCGGACTCTGTGAGTTCGAGACCAGCCTGGTCTACAAGAGGTAGTTCCAGGACAGGCTCCAAAGCCACAGAGAAACCCTATCTTGAAAAACCAATAAATAAATAAATAAACAAACAAACAAATAAATAACAGGCTCCAAAGCCACAGAGAAACCCTATCTTAAAAACCAATAAATAAATAAACAAACAAACCAAAAAATAAATAATAAAAATGCAATTAAATCATGGAGTATCAAAAAAAAGGGGGGGGAGCTTCATTTGTAACTAAAGTCCCATAACACCCACAAGCTAAACACTACAGACAGTCAGAAGAAGTTAAGATTAAAAAGCAGAATGGGCCACAGAGAAACCCTGTCTTGGGGGAAAAAATAAAAAGCAGAATGGGTTGTGCTATATTGCAGATTGGCCTTTAGCTCACTTTAATAGCTCACTGAGGGTGATCAACAAATGGATCATTACTTTTGCCTTGGCCTCCTGAATACTATGACTAATAATCATATGCCACCACATCCAGCTGCTAGATGTATGTTTTTGTTTTGAGGCAGGATCTCACTATGCGTTCATAGGCTTACCTAGCTAGAGCTCAGATACACTATAACTGCCTTCTGAGTACTGGGACTAAAAGCATGCAAGGCCACGACACCCGGAAAACAATTCATTTGCTGTGTTTTTTTTTTTACCTTATTTAGCGTGTAACTATGAGCACCTGTGTGCCATAGCGCACACATGAAAGCTGGAGGACAATTTGTGTTTCTCCATTTCTATGTGCTCAGAGGAGCAAAAGCGGTTTGTCAGTGCCTTTACATGCGGAACCACCTCAGCACCCTACGTGAGATGTTCTTAATGTTAGTGAATTCCATACTACCTCTGAGCATCGTGATGACCTCAGAAATAAGAGGTAATGGGACAGAAGTAACTTCCTATGGATGTGTCACTTTGGGCATAATAGCCTGTCAAACATTCATTCTCGTTTGCTGATAAACTTCCTTTGAGAAACAAACCCTCTCCATAATCATCAGGCTGTCGCAAGCTTAACCACAACCTTACACCAAGGGTCATAATGATTCTATACATTCGTCAAGAGCCATTAATTCATGTCTGGTGTCACATGGGTTGGGCTAAACCAAGTGAGTCAAATTTGAGTAAGGTGCCTCTTGCTTTAGTCACTGCACTCTTGTCTCTCTAGACTTACAGTTTGTAGAATGGAGACGCAGAATGAATTCATATACGATGAGAAGAGGCTGAATGAGAATAAAGCTAAAAGAAAGAACAGAGACCAAGACCAGATGACATCTTTTGATCAGCTGGATCCAGCCTGGATTTCCCATGAATGTTTAGCTGCATGAGTTAATAAATTCTACAGCCTACTTACTAAAGCTCATTTAGGTTGGTTTTCCTACTCATAAGTGAAAGGATATTGATAAGAGGTCACCATTTCAGTGTACAAAATTAGTTACTAGTCAGCTAGTTATGAAAGGAGAAATGTAGGCCTTAAGTCTGATCAAAGTTTCTATTCTTGTTCTGATACAGTATGTCCAATATTGGTCAAGAAATTATCTCTTGAACTTTAGTTTTCCCCATTATGAAAAGGAATAATAACTATAACAATAAGCTTTGATGGGGAAGTCTATGAGTAAAGAATCTATCTATGGCCGGGCGATGGTGGCGCACACCTTTAATCCCAGCACTCGGGAAGCAGAGGCAGGCAGGCGGATCTCTGTGAGTTCGAGACCAGCCTGGTCTACAGAGCTAGTTCCAGGACAGGCTCCAAAGCCACAGAGAAACCCTGTCTCGAAAAAAACAAAAAATAAAAAAAATAAATAAAACAAGAAAGGGGGACTAAATAAAGGGCTCAGCAGTTAAGAGCACTGATTGCTGCTCTTCCAGAGGACCCAGGATCAATACCCAGTATCCACAAAGTATCTAACAACCACCTGTACTCAAGTTTCAGAGACTCTAACACTGCCTTCTGGCATCCATAAGTACTGCATGTATGTGGTACACAGACATACATGCAGGCAAGAAGCCAATACACATAAAATGTATCTTAAAAGAATTATTTTAAATCAAAATATATACAAAGGGTGCCTTCTTGATATTCATGAGACCTTGAGTTCAATTCCCAGAACATCTCCTCCCTCCCCCAAATTTATTTACTTATTTTTAGGGATGAAATATTATGTCTTCCTGGAAATAAGTTCCTCAAGAACAGAATTCGGTCTCTGTGACTCAATTATTATATATTGTCACTTACTATTTCTTGTCTTCCAAGCAACTTACCTTCAAAGTATACACTCCCATTCTACCTGGGACTTTATAGAAGATTCCCTCTTCACCTCGGGAGTTTGTGTGCAGCATTGCATTTAAGCATGCAAGAGGGGAAGTCCCGCTACAAAGCAAAGAAGGTAAAGAGCATAGTGATTAGTTTATCTCTGAAGAGTCTTTGTAATTCTGACTTAATTTTTTAATTGGCCAATATTCCTTTCTTTAAATATATTTTTATATAAAATAAAAATATCAATAAAGATTACCTGGGGGGAAATGAATGGAAAAGCCATTCTTGAGTATCTAAAGGGGGAAAAAGTCCTAAATCTAACAAATAAAAGTAAGAACACAAAATCCACATAGAGCAGTATCAAATTTATTTTGCAAACCTATTTAAACACAAAACTTTAGAAGTATACATGAAAGTGGAATATGCACACATGCACTCTTATGTGCTCACACTAGTGCACGCGCACAAACAGATTCAAATATTCATCCTCATATGCTGCTGCAGTAAACTAAAGCTGATTTATAAAACTATCATGGTTTCTTAAACTTCACAGGAGATCACTTTAAAATGTGCTTATAGACTTATTTTGCATGGATTAGGTTTCCCATTTTCTCAAATTTTAAGTACATAACTTATTATGCAGATGCAAGAATGTACTTTTTAGGTGGGGCATGATGGCACACAACTATAACTCCAGAATTTAGGAGACCAAGGAAAAAGGATCACAAGTTCAATGCCACTCTCTTACAAACTCCTACGGGGGAGGGAGGTTCATTTAATTAATTTACAAGTGTCATCAAAGCTTACTGTAGTCCCAAGAAACAAACAAACAAAACAAAAAAAACTGGCAATAAAATTCCCTAACAGGTACCCTTATCTTGGTTTGTCATTGCATTAAGTAAATGGGCCTAATACTGAAGAGATGATTTAGCAATTAAGAACACGGGCTGCTCTTCCAGAGGACCTGGGTTCAATTCCCAGCACCCACATGGCAGCTCACAGCTGTGTGTAACTCCAGTTCCAGTGGATCCAACATGCTCACACAGACACACATGCAAGCAAAACAACAATGTACATAAAATAAAGGTAAATAATTTTTTAAAAAAAAAGGAAGGGAGAGAGGGAAGGGGGGAGAAAGGGAAAAGAAAATAGGGCTAGAAAGAAGGAAGGAGGAAGGGAGGGAGGGAGGAAAAAAGAAAATAGGGCTAATGTTCTAAAGTCTAATGTTGAGAAACAAGAAGGGCAGACCTATGTCTGCCTGTCTGCCTTTAATCCCAGAACTTGGGGAGACAGGCAGGCGGAACCCTGAGTTCAAGCCAGCCTGGTCTATAGAGGGACACAGAGAAACCCTGTATTGAAAAACAAAACAAAAAACAAACAAATAAATGCTTATATTAAGAACAATATTAGCCGGGCGGTGGTGGGGGAGGCAGAGGCAGGTGGATCTCTGTGAGTTCGAGACCAGCCTGGTCTACAAGAGCTAGTTCCAGGACAGGCTCCAAAACCACAGAGAAACCCTATCTCGAAAAACCAAAAATAAATAAATAAATAAATAGATGGATGGATGGATGAATGAATGAATGATTGAAGAAAAAAAGAAAAGCAGATAGGGGGCTGGAGAGATGGCTCAGCAAAGAGCACTGGTTATTCTTCCAGAGGACCCAGATTCAATGCCAGGCACCCATGTGGGCAGCTCACAATTGTCTGTAACTCCACATCCATGGGGATCCCACACTCTCACACAAACATACCTGCATGTAAAATACCAATGCACATAAAATAAATCATTAAAAAAGAAAAGGGCAGAACCCTGGAGCTCACTGGCCAGTCAGTCTAACAGAAACTGAACTGGAACTGGGCCCTCTGCAAAAGTAGCAAGTGCTCTTGAATGCTGAACTTTGTCTCCAGACAGGCTTTGCTTTCTGTTTTTGTGACGGAGCTATGCAAGATGCGAATGTTGAAATTCTGAGTTTTTAAGTAGTCTGATCCAATCATTTAGTCAATTCCTGACATTTTCTATCAGATTCTTTCTCAGAGAAGTAACTTGGAGTTACAGTAAATCTTTGATTATATTAAATGGCTTTGACTTCAAGCCTCAAAAACAAATACTAATAGTAGTATCAGGCACGTGGGGTTAAGATCAGAGAAAGTTGGGCATGGTGGCACACATCTAATTTTGAGACAGAGCTTCGTAAGGCCCTGCTTTAAACAAAACAGACCAGAAGACATGAAACAGCCCAGCCAGTCACTCTGTCCTCAAAGACAACACCACCACGACCACCTGTAAAGTGTCTAACAGACCAAAATCAAAGAACCTGCCACAAGAGCACCACGATACATATATCACAATATTCACACATCATACACACAACTTAAAATTTAAATATTAATAAAGCTTTATCCAAAACCTGTTACTTAAAAATGAGTTATTACAAATGAACTTAACAGAGTACTAATTGAAGTTAAGAAGATTAATCTCAAGCTGTAAGCAAAATGACATGTCTATGACATGAAAACACAGATGTTTCTTCTCAAGACTTACATCAAAGTCATAACTGAAATTTAAAGGAAAAACACAACTATACTATAAAAAGGGGAATTGATATAACCAAGAGTTGTCTAAAGTGACGGACAAACAGAGGAAAAGTCAATTCAGTAAAGGATTCAGATTATGAATTTAAATCTGCTCTGCCTGGTTTAAAGTAATATCATTTGGGTAGACAATTTACCAATATTTTCTATCAGTCAAGCAAATATTTCCAATCTCATAAGCAATAGAAAGCACACACAGCTCTCTTATATTTTTATTAACATCCTAAATAGTACTTCACTGCTGTTAGACAAATGACAATTTTGATAAACCTTAATGCCAACAGTTTCTAAAATTATGGCCATGTAATAGTTACAAATTATAAAAATTAACAAACAACAAAAAAAATCTCTTTTAGTAACTAACATTTATATAATATCACTATTACTTCATTTCTAGACCAGATAGTTTTATAAAGTAAAATACATGCAGACAAAGGCACATTCAATAAATCTTGTAAAAGATTGCATTATAATTGCTTAATACTCATTTAGAATAAAATAATACTTCTTACCTTCTGCAGTTGGAATGCACCCCAAGAAAACAAGAGGAGGGAAAAAAAAAGGTTTTAATTTTTCTTTACAAGTAACAATAAGCTCCCCCAATTAAGTTATACCTTGATCTTCCAGCAATACTAACAACCCTCAAATTAATAACAATCCCCATTTTGCTACATAAAACATTAAATTTTTAAAAATGCATACGTTGGTTTTAAGGATCAATGTCTAAAATTGCACACTCAAATTCAGGTACATAAATTACTTTAGAAAACAAGTGAAAAACTTGAATTCCATGAAACAGTGTGATTATCAGGCTAACTTTGAGTTCAGCGTGAATTCTTTAACAGTGCTCTTTTTTTTTCTCCATGCATTTTTATTGCAAGGAGTCATCATAAAGCCATCAACTATGGGCCTCAGGGGTTATTTTCTTCTCTTTGATCTATTAAGAATTTGATGGAAATTTAAAAAGTAGGTAAGATTTTATTGTTGCTGCTGCTAGGTCTAGAGGCACAGACACAAGGTAATCTTAGAAAAACATGTTAGCAACTTAATACAAAATGTGCCTATGTACTTTTGGGTGTTGGTTCTTCTGTTGCACTCCTACCATGGGATCCAGAAGTCAAACAGAGATGTGTATAGCAAATGTTATAGGTAAAACCTTCAAGTCATCTTACAGGCAAAAAATGTTCTTCATTCTTTTCAAACTTATTTTTGTGTTTTATGTGCATTGGTGTTTTGCCATGGGTGTCAGGACCCCTGGAACTAGCTACAGACAGTTGTGAGCTGCCATGTGGGTGCTGGGAATTAAACCTGGGTCCCGTGGAAGAGCAGTCAATGCTCCTAACCACTGATCGACCATCTCTCTAGCCCAAAGTTCTTCATTCTTAAACTGGGGCAATTTAGCTTGATAAATATCCAAAAAAGATCCTTTCCTAAGATAATGGTTACTGCCATAAAGTTATGACTTATGAACTCTTTACTCCCTTTGTTATATATATTTTTGAATAAGAGGTAGGGGAAATCAGGTGGTCTGGATTGAGCAAAAATATTTAACGAATGGCATGAGATTATTTGATTCATTAATTAGCACTAATTCATAAATTAGTACTAATCTTTTAATAAAAAGATATTAATTAGCACTAATTCATAAATTAGTACTAATCTTTTAATAAAAAGATACCCACCAAGATATAATGCTTAATTCATTTTAACTTAATGATAGTTTTGAGCTATTTAGACCAACCCTAAAAGTGCCTACAACTTTGGTATAAACTAAAAAATAAACTTAATAGGCTAGAATTTAGACACTGTAAAAAAACAGAAAGCAAAGGGTAATAATCAGCAACTACCAATCTAATGCTATTATATGTATCATACAGTGAACGCTTACCATAAATAATATAACATATTAACAAGAAAGAAAAATAAAGACAGTAAGATAGACTGAAAACAACCAGAGCTAGTTATAGGATCCTTTAAAGTCTCAAAATTTGAGTCTTCATTTATAAAAAATGAGATATAAAATTCATTATCCTTTTCAATTGTTTTTTGTGACTATAATATTCTATAACTAAAATAATGTGACAGGGAAAGTTATAGGAGGGAAAAGGAATGCAACAGATATTATCTCTAGTTGTACAGTTAAGAGATATCACTATATTATAACTACTAGTAAATAAATTTTGTTGGTAAGGAATACATGTGTAAGCATGTCTAATACATCTCCTTACACTAAAAACTGCCAATTACTATGTATATAGGTAGTACTGTGCCTTCTTGCAGGTTGCTCTGAATGAAAAACCAATTATTTATAAATACTCGTAAACTTCTTCCAAAGGTGAAAAGGAAAAAAAAATTTAAACTTATCTAGAAACTAGGCAGTTGGCCACAATCTACAGAATAAAAAATTAAAATTGATGGTATATGAGAATTAGCAATAAATGGACTAGGTCTGAAAACAGCAAATTTGCAGGTAAGATAAATTCATGAAGAACCTGCTCATTTCCAAGTATGCTTCTACTCATAAATCAAAGATAAGAAGTATGCTAACAACAGTATTTCAGGAACAGCACTATTTTTCCTTTCTAAAAACTCTATTAGAGAGCCAGGTGTAGTGGCACAGGCTTTTAATCACAGCACTAAGGAGGCAGAGGCATGCAAATCTCTTAGTTCGAGACCAGTCTGGTTTAGAGTGAGTTACAGGATAGCCAGCAATACCCATCTCAGAAAAAGAAAGAGAAAGAAAGAGAACAAAGCAAACAACAATAATTCAATAATTAGAGGACATTAAGACGTCTAGGAAATTGTGTAATTCATAATAAAGAATAGAATAATTTTGTTTTAGTGGTGGCACATGCCTTTAATCCCAGCACTTAGGAGGCAGAAGCAAAGGGATCTCTGTGAATTCGAGGCCAGCCTGCTCTACAGAGTGAGTTCCAGAACAACCAGGACTATACACAGAAACCATGTATCCTAGGTATGTGCTGTGGGTTAGATTTCTGTTGCTATGATTTAAAAAAAAAATCAAAAAATTATTTAAAAAACGGGAGGACCTGGAGAGATGGTTCAGTGGTTAAAAGCACTGACTGCTCTTCCAGAGGACCTGGGTTCAATTTGGAACCAACATGGCAGCTCATGACTGTAAGTTTACCCTCACACAGACATCCATGCAGGTAAACCCCAACGCACATACAAAAAAAAAGAAAAAAGAAAAAAAGAGAAAATCACAAGGAGGAAGAGTGGGAAGGAGGAGAAGAGAAAGAAGAGGAGAAGAAAAGAAGGAGACCAAAAGCAACTTGAAAAGGAAAGTGTTTATTGGCATATATTTCTAAGCTGCAATCCAGAGATGCCAGTGCAGGAACTCAAAGAGAAACACTGCTTGCTGGCTTACTCACTGGCTCATTCTTTGAACATATTCAGCTACAATTTTTTTTTATTTATTTATTTATTTATTTATTTATTTATTTATTTATTTAGGATTTGTCTCTTCCCCACTGCTGCCTCCCATTTCCCTCCCCCTCCTCCAATCAAGTCCCCCTCCCTCATCAGCCCAAAGAGCAATCAGGGTTCCCTGGACCACCAAGGACCACCCACCTCCGTCCAGGTCTAGTAAGGTGAGCATCCAAACTGCCTAGGCTCCCACAAAACCAATAGGTGCAGTAGGATCAAAAACCCATTGCCATTGTTCTTGAGCTATGTTCAGCGAGACCGGTTTTAACCCAGGCTTTTTCAGACCCAGGTCAGCTGGCCTTGGTGAGTTCCCTTTAGAACATCCCCATTGTCTCAGTGTGTGGGTGCACCCCTCGTGGTCCTGAGTTCCTTGCTCGTGCTCTTTCTCCTGCTCCTCATTTGGACCTTGAGATTTCAGTCCGGTGCTGCAATGTGGGCCTCTGTCTCTGTCTCCTTTCATTGCCTGATGAAGGTTTATATTCAGGAGGATGCCTATATGTTTTTCTTTGGGTTCTCCTTCTTATTTACAATTCTTAGCTACAATTTTTATATGCTGCCCAGGACCACCTGTCTGTGAAACAGTGCTTCCCATAATGGGCTGAGCCTATTACATCAATTAATAATCACAACAATCCCCTTACACACATGACCTAACCAACCTAATCTAGGCAGGCAATTCCTGAACTGAGGCCTCTCCTTTAACATGACATTAAGCTAACCAGGATAATCCATAACTTAGAAATCTACATTTGCAACTTATATGAGTGCATTATCACAAAATGAAAAGACTTTTCCTTGAGTATACTGTAGGTCATGCAATATTTAACTTCTAATGTCCAAAATGGGTATTAGATACTAACCTTAAAAAGAAATTTAAAAGGAGTCTTTTAATACTATATATACTAGAGGGAAGTTCTGAACTTAAAGGATCAATGAATAAAAGAGATGTAAACAGATGAACTATTAAGACACCAGAAAGCAAAAGTAATGAAGTGTTGAATTTGATTTCTTGTATGAATATAAAAATATGGCTCTAGCATAAAGAAAATATGTAAACAAACCTAAGCATCTAAAAAGAAAGCAAAATAAGAGGCCTATGGAAGATTTTAATTAGAAATTATACTTTCTTAAATTGCTTTAAAAAAAAAAAGCTATAGTCAAAAAACTAATAAACGACGTAAAATAGTTCGGTACAAAAACACCCAGTAAGTACTAGGGCTGGAGAGCATGCTGGCTCACAGAGTCTAAGACCCAGTACACAGAACAGTAGGAGACATTAGAAATACATAAAAACAGTAAAAAACTGTTGAAGGGATGGAGAGATGGCTTGGTAGTTGGGAATGCTGGCTACTTTTCTTAGAGCACCTGGATTCAATTCCCAGTACCCACATGGCAGCTCACAACTGTCTCTAAGTCCAATCCTAGAGGATCTGGTATCTTCACACAGACAAGCAAGCAAAAACACCAATGCACATAAAAATAAATAAATCTTAAAAAAAAAAAAGACTGAGGAGTATGCTAGCATTTGAGAGGCAATGGACTGATTTGTCAGCACCGCTTTAATAAATAAGGAAGAAGAAAGACAAATTGTGACTCTAGAATCAATGCACACTAACGTATACTCAGATTTTAAACATAACACAATCAGCAGCCACATGTTATTATAAGAACTTTTTCTCCTCTGTACTTCTAAAATATTCTGTGCTTTACAGTTCTAAATAGGCATTTAAATTTCTTGAAGGGCTTTAAAGAAATAAAAATAAAAGACTTTTTTTCTTTTTTGGTTCAGAGACAGGGTTTCATTATGTAGCCTTGGCTGTTCTGGAACTCACTCTGTAGACCAGGCTAGCCTCCAACTTGAGTACTGGAATTAATGGCATGAGTCACCACCACCCTGCATAAACAGCCTTTTAGCGTTTTAATTTATAAATGTTTACACTCAAAATTTTCAGGAGGATATTACATCATCAAAATGAGGTAGGCGCCAGGAATGGTGGTGCACACCTTTCATCCCAGCACTCGGGAGGTAGAGGAAGGTAGATCTCTGTAAGTTTGAGGCCAGCCTAGTCTACAGAGCGAATTCCGTAACAGGCTCCAAAAGCACACAGAGGAACCTTGGGGGCAGGGGGGGGTGAGGTATACTCATTTATAACTCTTCATATCAATGAAATAACCTAATTAATTTAATCTATTGACAAATGACCACAATCAAAGTTTTTTTCTTCTGCTGTTTTTAAAATTTATGTGGCTGGGTTTACCTGAATATGATAGGTATACACTTGGGAGGCCAGCTTAACTGCTGAACTACCTCACCAGCCCTTTTCTAATTTTTGGTTTCTTTCTTTCTGAGACAGGGTCTTATCTTACTAGGTTACTCTAGCCAGACAGAAATGTGCAATACTACAACCTCAACCTCTCAAGAAGCTTGGATATAGACATTTGCCACAGCATCAGCTCAAAAGGGAAGGGCAGTTGGGTCTCAGAAAGTTCACATATCCAGAAATGAGCTCAAGCTGGACTATAGAACACACATGGCTCTACTGACATATACCTGCCGCAGTTATCAACATATGAAACTCATGCTGGCCTCCAGGCTCCCTAGGTATCACAAATGCCTGTAACACATTTCAAAGTCCACATTAGCCTCCTGGCCCATCTCTCCTCCCCCAGCTTTTGTTCACCTTTTAATAAGCATGCTTTTACAGTCCATGCTCTCTGACTTCTCTTGCCAAAGTAGAAGACCAGTCTACTTTCTCACTGCTCTGGACTCTTCCAGATGTCTCTGTATATTTTCTCTTACTCACAATAAAAACCTTCTCCCTAATGAAGAAGTCATTTCAGTGATCTCTTTACTGTGCCCCTCACACACAGAAGGGGAATTTTTGCTATAGAAAAGAACAAACTAAAAATATCTTAAGGGCTGGGTACATGACTCAGGGGCAGATCTCTCGCCTATATGGAATTCAGTGATGCCTTTTTTAAGCCCCAGTGCCACAAAAATCAGTAAATATGAAGTAAAATCTTGAAGAAAATTAAAATCTAGGGGGGCTGCAAGGTCCTGGCTGGTGGAAAGATATCCACAACACCTTCCCTACCCCCATGCAGTTCTGCTCAAATGGAGGCTAGCCAGGCGTCAGCCAGGTGAACCCCATAATGATGAGAAAATATGTGGTGGAAAAATGGGAAAGAAAGAATAATTCATGTGCTGTGAAAAAAAGGCATACAGGAATAAATGAAGGTGGTGAGGAGTAGGCTGATGCTGGATGCCTGCTTGCCACCTGGGGCTATGGTGAACGCATGGTGAATGCAGTGAGGCGTATTATGGGGGATCTGTTGCCACACAGAGCCATGGTGATATCCAGGCCGGGATGCAGCCTAGGGCCATGTCTACTTCCATATCTAGGTCCATGGCCCTACTCAAGCCAGGGTCTGTGTTGATGTCTATGACTCATGTTGCCATCAAGGGCTATACTGATTCCAGTGGCCTGGACCACCACTGGGGGCCATATTGGTATCCAGGGGCCATACTGTCACTGGGGCCATGTCAATCTGGGTAGCCTTCACAGCTACCTGGGGATATGGTGACCACCAGACCCAGGCTGCTGTTGAGGACCATGTCTGGGTCTGTGGTCCTACTGCAGCTGAGATCTGTGTTGAATTCCGTGGCCCATGTTGCCACCAAAAGTCACATGGAACCTGGGGTCTAGGGGCCATGCTGCTGCCGGTCATTCTGAGTGGCCAGTGCTTCCACCTGGAACCAAGATGTCAATCAGGCTGCTGCCTAGGGCCATGTTTGGGTCAGTGGTCCAGATGCCCCTGGAATCTATGCTGAAGTCTTTGGGCCACTACGCCCCACACAGAAGCTTGGGATCTAGGTCAAAGCCCATGGACTTGGAGTCTGGGGGTCATACCCAGGACCATGGTGTCATCCAGTTCCAGGCTGTTCCCAAGGGTCATACCTGAATCTGTGGTACTGTGGCAGCCAGAGTCTAGATTGACATTACGTGGCTCCTATTGCCACTAAGGATCATGAGGATGCCCACGGCTGGTGTGGAAAGTCCTTATGTATATGTGTTGCTTTTATTAGTTAATGAATAAAGCTGTCTCGGCCAGTGGTTTAGCAGAGTAGAGCAAGGCAAGAATTCTGAGCAGAGGAGGAAAGAAGGCGGAGTCAGAGAGAGGCCATGTAGCCACTGGAGGAGAAAGATACACTGCAGTGGCATTTCAACTCTATTTTAATAAATAAAGACTGTCTGAAGGTCTGAGAGTAAAACAGTCCCACTGGTCAGTCTTACAAACCAGATTATGGTAACACGCACTTTTAATCCCAGCCCTAGAGAGTCTCCCAGTTTCCTGTGGTCTTTCAGTTCTCTGTTCCCCTCTCCATGTTCCCCCAGGAGGCCACCCAAGAGTTCTGGCAGCCATTAAACATGGGCATCTTTTAATTTTGTCTGACTGGAATTACTATATCAGTGGAGAGGTTGGTCATTTAAGTAAAATACTTAACAGGTGGCACACTCGGAAGGTGACAGGGGGCAAGGTGGCAGGGGGGAGAAAACCTACCTCGGGGTAGGAGTGGAGGTGACACGACACACAAGCTTTGTATATTATTTTGGTTTGGTGTTGTCAAACAGATTATGGTAGTTTAAAGAATGGTCCCTATAGCTTCGTACACTTAAATGCTTGGTCCCCAACTGTTGAGACTATATGGGAAGGTTTAGAAGGTGTGGCCTTCTTGAAGAATGTGTGCCACTGACTTTGAGGTCTCAAAAACCCACATAATTTCCCAGTTTAGCTCACTGTGCCACATACTTGTAAATCAATGTAAGCTCTCAACTACTGCTCTAGCACTCTCTTAACTATAACCCCAATCGAAAGCTTTCCCCCTTTTTTCTTTCTTTTTTTTTTTTTTTTTGTTGTTGTTGCTGTTGTTGTTTTTCAAGACAGGGTTTCTCTGTGTTGTTTTGGAGCCTGTCCTGGAAACTAGCTCTTGTATACTAGGCTGGCCTCTGCCTCCCGAGTGCTGGGATTAAAGGCCTGTGCCAGCAATGCCCAGCTGAAAGCTTTCTTTTATAAAATGTGTTGGTCATAATGTTATCACAGCAACAAAGTAACTAATACACAGAGTTTACTGGGTAGCGCTGCCAGTCTGCTATTCAACAAGTAGCTGAGGCTGGCCAGGCACTTGTCTCAGCTTCCTGAACACTGAGATTACAAATGTGCCCCACCATACCTAACATCTTTTGGTCTATTTTTGTTTCAAATGTCTTATGTTAATGAAATATTCCCAATGTAGATGGCCAAATTTGTCTCAATATTCACAATGAATCTGAAATAATTTTAACATTTCTTAATGACAGTCTTAATTATGCAATGACTATTATATGCTAACAAGAATCTTAGAAATCAAAGGGTAGTATCTTTGACCCTATTAACACATTAAACATTTATTGATTTTTAAACATGTGTGTGAGTGTGTGTGTGTGTGTGTGTGTGTGTGAGAGAGAGAGAGAGAGAGAGAGAGAGAGAGAGAGAGAGAGAGAGAGAGAGAGAGAGAGGGGGAGAGGGGGGGGGGGGGGGACCAAAGAACAATTTTCAGAAGTTATCTCCTTTCTTCCACTGTGAGATCTGGAGACTGAACTTGGGTCACCGAACTGGCAAGAGCTTTAACTCCTTGAGACATCTTATCAGCCCTATTTATTTGTTTTTTTGTTTGTTTGTTTGGGGGGAGAGGTCTTGCTATGTTATCCAAGCTGGTCTAGAACTCAGGCTCAAGTGATCTTCCAGCCTTAGCCTCTGACAAGCATCTTGGACTATAGGCATTATGTCATGATGCTCAGCATCTTGACACACAAACATCTTTTCCATTTCTTTAATAAATCTTATTTCTTCTTATACTGCCTACTTTTGAAACTGCCATGTAGTAATTTTTACCCAATTACTGAGCTCAGTATATACAAAGCACAAAGTGATAGGTGATGGTTTAAAGATGACTCCAGGTTTTCCTATGAATCAAAGTGCATGTGCTCTGAAAGACAGCTAGTTACTTTCTCATAAGGATTTACTTTACTTATTTTTAGTTTTATAAATGCTATGACTTAAAAACCCCAAGGACTGACAGCTGAAAAAACTGGAAGTTCATAAAGTATACCATACTAATCAATGAATGCTTTAGACAAAGAATACTAATAAATACAAGCATAATTATTACTAGTAGTATTTTAATAACTCACCTGATTTCCTTTAGCCCTTCTCTCTGGATAACTTGAAGAATTTCTTTATGACTCATAGGTGTATTAGGGTATTTTTCTAAGACCTGAGAAACAAGGAAATAATATAATGAATTCTTATTTTAAGTTCTCATTCTTATAATTGTCTGTTATTATAACTATGTTAATAACTAGATCTAAAACATACATATCTAGAGACTTCACCCAGAACTCTTCCATAAATCACAAACAGTAAGTTAAATTCTGAAGCAGAAATGGATCAAAAAAGCTAAAATTAATGTTTTAATTAATGAATATGAAATTGCTTACTTTCAGTCTCCACTCCCATATCATATCCCTACCTGTAGCCCTAACACACTGTACAGTGGCACACACCTTTAATCCCAAAACTCAGAAGGCAGAAAGAAGCAGGTGGATTTCTTAAAGTTCAGAGGCCAGCCTGGTCTACAGAGTGAGTTCCAAGACAGCCAGCACTACAGATAAACCGTGTCAAAAACCCTAAAAAGAAAAAAATTATCTATTTTTACATTTCTACTACTATATAAACACACAATTCTTAAATAAATGAACATTTATAACTATATTAAAACTGTATCTGCTTTCTGACTATAAATATAATATGACCTCACACCCCTACCATCATGTTCCCCACCATAATGAACTATACCCTCAAACTCCAAGTTAAATCCATGCTTCCTTCTTTTACCCCCGAGACAGGGTTTCTCTGTGTAATAGACTTCGCTGTCCTGGAACTCACTTTGTAGACCAGTCTGGCCTCTGAACTTTAAGAAATCCACATGGCAGCAGCTGTAGACCAAGATCATCATACTTTGAAACTAGTTACTGACTGACTTAAACACAAAATAGTACAGATAGCTGCAAAAGTTATAAAGAATACAGAAGATTGGGAGTTAAAGCTAATGCCAGGCATGGTAGCACATTCCTTTAATCCCAACACTGGAGGTAGTGGTAAGTAGAACTCTGTGAGTTCAAGGCCAGCCAAGGCTATAAGACTTGTCTGAGGTGCAAAGTGTGAGGGGATGCCACCTGGAGAGATGGCTCAGAGATTAAGAGCATAGGCTGCTCTTCCACAGTTCAATTCCCAGCAACCACATGGTGGTGGCTCACTACCACCTGTAATGAGATCTGGGCCCTCTCTGGCCTACAGAGATACATGGCAGAACACTGTATATATATAAAAAAAATAGAAATAAAGATTCTTGTCTCAAAAGCAAAAAATATCCCCATAGGATTTAAACAAGCATTTGCTATTTTGTTTCAGTTTGGTTGGAGGACAGATTCTCTAGCCCAGGTTGCCCACAAGAAAGCCCTTGAACTTCTGATCCTCCTACCTCCACCTCCCCAGTGCTAGGATTTCAGATACTCTATATCCTCTGGTTTATGCTGGAGATGGATTCAAGGACTATGTAGCATTCTATTCAATGAGATATCCTGGGTTGTGTGATCCTAACAGCATCAAAATGTCAAATACATCATCTGAAATCACTCAACAGAACTCACCAAAGAAACTACATACAACAGACCCAAAATAGCAAATGTAACATTCTGAGATGCAAGCAACTATGCTTCAAGGAATGGTGATGCATGCCTTTAAGTCCAGCACTGAGAATGCTAGAGCAAGATTGCCCCTGCTCACCAATAATCCTTGCCACATCCTATTTCTCATGTCAGCTTCAAAAATTTTACCGGTACTACTCAGATGAAATAAACAAATAGCATGCTTTTCTTGGGCTATTTATTAGCCTTGTTTTTTTCTGCAGTTTCACTGTAAATAACTAATTTCTTCTACTAATTAAACAAAAACACACAGAAATAGAAAATAATCATAAATTTCAAAACTCATGATAAAAAAAATCGCTGCTCTGTTCAGAAATTATACTATACTGCAAGAACAAACAAGAGTGAAATATCCTGAGTAAAACACGTGTGTTTACATGCAACAGTACTTTGGTTAAACTGGCCAGAATGGTACATGACTGTTCCTGCACTGTAGAGAGTTAGGCAGCAGTACCAAGAGTTAGTAAGTAGCCAGCCTAGACTAAATATGTAATGTAGCGTTTCTCCCCCTCAAAGTGGTTCATGCCCATAAGTACAGCACTTAGGAGAGACATGAATACTGCAGAAAATTCAACGTCAGTCTGGGCTACATAATGGGTTCCATGTCAGCTGGGCAACAGAACAAAACAAAAACAGGACCTAGGATGCTGAGATGGATCAGCAGGTAAGAGCACTTGCTACCAAGCCTAATGACCTGAGTTCAATCCCCAAGACCCACATGGAGAGTTAATTTTCTGAGCTATGTGCACATAACCTCACAAATAAATACTAAAAACAAAAAAGGACAGTTTCTCCTTATCTTAACAATTTTTGTTTACAATTAATTATTTTTCTTGGGAGGAGGGTTTAAGACAGGATTTCTATGTGTCCTGGCTCTCCTAGAACTCATTTTGTAGACCAGGCTAGATTCAAACTCACAGAAATCCTGCCTCTGCCTTCTGAATGCTGAGATTAAAGATGTGTACCACCACTGCCTAGCTTATAATTAATTATCTTAATTCCCCTAATAAAATATGAAAATGAGAAATATATATACATACACTAGAAAAACCTAAGAAGAAAAATCAAAATATTTCGGAGTAAAAAGACTAAACAATTACATTCTTTATTTTTAACTTCAGCAAGTGTAGATTTATTAAGGAAAAGTGAGGAAAGCTTGTGAAGGTGGGAAGGATCCCAAAGGAGGCATACTATATTATATTCTCTTATCACAAGCTGTGTAGGCTAGTAGTTTTCCAAAACAGCTACCTTATTCTAACCACAGGAGGGCAGTGTCTTGTCTGTCTGTCTGTCTGTCTGTCTGTCTGTCTGTCTGTCTCACACACACATACACACATACACACACAAATTCTACTGGAACTGTTCAAACTACAAAAATACAATTTACAAACTACTCTTATGACAATGATTAAACATGGGGGAAAGAAAGGTTAAAAACAACAGTATAGGGTTGGAGAGATGCCTCAGGAGTTGAAGGCACTGCCTGATCTCCAAAGGTCTGGAGTTCAACTCCCAAGACTCACATGGTGGCTCACAACCATCTTAAGTCTTCCTAGAATATCAAAATAAACAGGGAATTGGAGTCAATAAATTACTTTTGCCAATGACAGAAATAACTTTCCAAACCAAGACAAAAGGAAATCTTAGCCATTCCAAATTTTGATCCCAACATGAAAGTCAGATACAGTTTTAACAACTGCTTCATCATTCATTATACTACCTGATGTTTGCAACTAAAGAACAAAATGAGGTCGAGACGCTGCTTTCCCACTATGAGTTTCATAAAACACTATGAGAAGTCAGAAACTGAACTTTACACAGGAAAACCATCCTGGTGGGAGGGAGGGAGGAATGGCAGAAAGAGAAAGAAAGGAACGTAGGCACTTCAAAATGAAAACAACTAGCTGGGCGGTGGCGGCGCACACCTTTAATCCCAGCACTCAGAAGGCAGAGGCAGACTGATCTCTAGGAGTTCCAGGGCAGCTTGGTCTGCAGAGCGGCCAGGATTACAGAGAAACCCTGCATCAAGAAAGGGAGAGAGGAAGGGAGGGAAGGACGGAGGAAAGGAGGGAGGGAGAAAGCTCAGGTGGAGGGGTTTATTGGGCAAAAGTGAATGGGGGGGGGACAGGCCTCTGGGGACAGAAAAGAGAGAAAAGAGGGAGAGAGTCCAGCATTCGGGAAGCAAGAGGCAGGTGGATCTCTGTGAGCTGGAGGCCAGCCTGGTCTACAAAAGCTAGTTCTAGGACAGGCTCCAAAGCTACACAGAAACCTGGTCTCAAAAATAAATAAAAAATTAAAGCAAAAGAGGGAGAGGCAGAGAGATAGGGGCGGAGAGAGAATGAGGGAGGGGTGGAAGTAGGCAGGGCCCTTTAAAAGGGAAGATAGTGAATATGCACAGGTGGTGCTTGGTGGCACAGCTGAGGACTTTTACCAAGGTCAGGTCAGTCCACAGGCCTGAATACTAACACAAAACACTCTTCTGGAGGACCCTAGAGCATTTCCCACCACATCAGGTAGCTCACAACTACTTATGTGTATCTCCAACTCCAAGGGGATACAAGAACTCTGACCTCTGCAGGCACAGGCACAGGCATCACGCGAGGGTGTGCACATGCACACATACACATACATGCTTAAAATTTTTAAAAATAAAGTTATTCCTTCCTGGGCAGTGGTGATCATATCATTAATTCTAGCATTTAGGTGGCATAGGAAGGCAGATCTCTGGAGTTCAAGGCCAGCATGGTCTAAGAGCGATTTCCAAGACAGCAAGAACTACACAGAAAAATAATCTTTAAAAAATTAAAAAATAAAGTTATTCTTATATATAATATTGCAGAAAAGGAAAAGAACAGAGCAAGGAAATAACTATTATCCTTATTTTGTCCTGCTTCCAAAATGACCATTGGCTGGTATATGGAAACTTGGATTTGGAGGGCAATGCTCTGTACAAAACATGGGGTTACTGAACATCTGCTTTCCTTCTAGAAATTGGGAACCATGATATGCGCTGCTGTTCAATAAAAAACTCCTTGGTTCTGTTTCATAGTAGACAACGTTTACTCCTAGTCTTAATTCATTTCTGGAGAAAACACTCGAAACCTTCCTCCACATTTTACTCTACTCACTCTAATTTGAGTTTTCTGTGTAAATACACATTTATGTATGTGTACCTGTGGGTGGAAACCAAAGGTCAACCTCAAGTATATTTACTTCCCTTAGTGGCCCTCCCTCTTCCTTTTTGAGACATTCTCTCACTTAGGCCTGGCTCACTTGTTGCCCAGTGAATTCTAGGGATTTGCCTGTTTTCCTTCCCAAGCCTAGGATTACAAGCATACACTACCATTCCTGCCTTTTATGTGGATGCCAACGACCCAAACGCAGGTGCTCATGCTTGTGTGCATTTGTCTTTTTTTCCCTCCTTTAAAAAAAAATCTCAATCCAAATCCTGCCTCCCTCCATATCCCCAAGTACTGCGATCATAGGCCCATGTACCACAGTCTTTTTCTACCATCCCCAGTTTTGAACTGAATCGTTTGCCATAATAAACGACAACTATTAGTATGACTAAAAGCTGAGTCCCACGTGTCTTCTTACAGAATCACCAAACCTGGAAGTGGTATCAAGGATCTCTCCCACAAAAAGGAACTAAGAGTAGGTTGCTAGCAAACACTACTCTAAAAGAACAGCTAAAAGTTTTCAAGGCAAAAAAGATACACTATCAGAATTTGAACAATAAATAATAAAAGAACAAGTCTTCTTGTGATCTACTCCAACACTTAGAGGGCAGAAGTGGAAGGATCAGAAGTTCAAGGTCATTCTTGTGTGTGTGTGTGTGTGTGTGTGTCTGGCAGTGAGTGTTGGTACAAGCTCAGAGACACTTTAAGAATGAACTCAGCCTTTCGCAGCTAGCTGCAGGGGAGTAGTCCAGCCTCAATGGATTGAAGTGCTGTCCCTTCACCACGGCATATTTATCTTTCTCCATACAAAACCCATGGAAACCACAGAAGGAGGGAACCAACTCAAAAAGGTTGTCTTCTGCGTACACACCCCAAATAAAGGTTAGCTGTCCTCTGACCTTCACTTTGTACACACCCCAAACACAAATTAAAAATATTTGGACAGGCCAGGTGGTAGCTGCACGTGCCTTTAATCCAAACACTTGGAAGGCAGAGGCAGGTGGCTCAGAAGCAGGTAGATCTCTGGGAGTTCAAGGCCAGCCTAGTCTACAAAGCAAGTTCCACGAAATCTAGGCAGTTACAGAAAAACCTTCTTAAAAAAAAAAAAAAAGAAATAAGAAAAATAGGACACAAAAGAAAAATCTCCACGAACCTGTTCAAAAGGCAAAATAGGGAAACAGCTAGCTCTGTAAATCTGTAATATAACAAATTACCTTCATATATAAAAGGCTCAAAAACTGACATGAAGGAAGGAAATCCCAACAGTGGAGAAGTACACGTCTTTAAAAAGACAGACCAGGAAATAGGGACTGGGGAGAGAACTCAGTGTTTAAGAATATTTTGTTCTTCCAGAACCCAAGTTGGGTCCCAGCACCCAATCCAGGCAGCTCTCTGCTCTAACTCCAGCTTCACTGTAGACACATTCACAGCATACAGAGGGGAAACCCACATCAAAACACCCTCTTCTCAACTCTGCAGGTACCTGCACACACATGGCAGACACACAGAGAGACAAACACATACATATAAATAAAAACTAAAATTTTAAAGATCAGGAAATAAGACGGAGAAAAAGAAAAAAAGATATGAACAACCAAGTTTAGTGGCAAAAATTACAAATAGTCAGACATGCTGGAGTACATCTGCAATCCCGGTTACTCAGGAGACTGATGCAGGACCAGCCTGGGCTACACAGTGTGTTCAAGTCCAGTCTGGGCAACTGTCTCAGAACTTAAAATGAGGGTCAGGAGCACCACGCTATGGATGCACATGGACATGGATATAGCACCTGACTAGCAAACCCAAGGCCCTAAATTCAATCCCCAGTATTGAAGGTAGGGGGTAGAATATAATTCTAGTCAATAAACAGGAAAAATTACTTTAACTCTGTACTATCCAGTAATACCCATTAGTCACATACTGGTGGATTTTTGTTTGTGGTTTGGTTTGATTTCGTTTTTCAAGACAGAGTTTCTCTGTAGCTTTGGAGCCTGTCCTGGACCTAAACTCTTGTAGACCAGGCTGGCCTCAAACTCACAGACATCTGCCTGCCTCTGCCTCCTTGAGTACTGGGATTAAATGGCCACCACCACCCAGCCTAATTATTAATAGTAATTAAGATTAAATAAACTGGGCAGTGGGGGCTCAAACCTTTAATCCCAGCACTTGGGGGGCAGAAACAGGTAGATCTCTGAGTTCAAGGCCAGCCTAGTCTACAGAGCTTCAAGTTCCAGGACAGCCAATGTTATGTAGAGACCCAGTCTCTATTAGATTAGATGGACGAATAGACAGACAGATCAATCTTAGCCAGGTATTGGTGGCCCTGCCTGGCACACAGAGCACATTCCATCCAGGACAGTCAGTCAGATCTACAAGGAAACCGCCTTGAAAAACAAAACAAAGTAGGTCCTTGGGCCAGGGCACTTGTACTACCTTAGCAAAATGTCAAGCATAGAAGTAGCATTTTTAAAAATATTTATTTTATGAGTGTTTTACCTGCATGTATATGCATAATGTGTACCTCCTGTGTGCTTGGTGCCCAAGGGTCAACAGAAAGCATTGGATCCTAGAACTGGAGTTACAGATGGTTATGAACCACCATGTGGATGCTGGGAACTGAACCTAGCTAGCTAGGTCCTCTGCAAGAGAAACAAGTGCTCTTACACTGAGCCATCCCTCCAGCTCCAAACAAAGCATTTTTGTTAATTTTTGTATGCACACTTTTCAATAGACTAGACTCAACTGAAATTACTTACTTCTGTTTTTATTTTTAAATAATGAGTTTATATAAATTTTATAGAATTGGTTTTTGTTTCATTTCTAAAGGAGCTTCATGTAGCCCAGGATGTCCTCAAACGTTACATAGCTGAAGCTAGCCTTGAATTTCTGATCCTGCTGAGTGGAGCACTTAGGCTATAGACATGAGGTACCACAGGGGCTTCTGTATTTGATTTAAAGAATGTAATACTATTTAAATCAATTGAAAACATTTTTAAATTTAGTACATTCAGTAACCTGGGACAATACGAGAAACAATGAATCACACTGAACCAAAAATAAGAAAATATATACTACCAGAAACTTTATAGAATGATGAACTATACCACGTAGAAAGAATATGAAAGTGGAACTCTTGTAAAGTAACAAAGGCAGGTTTTTGTACTAATAATTTTAATTTTTCAAGACAGGGTTTCTGTGTAGCCTTGGCTGTCCTGGAACTCCCACTGTAGACCAGGCTGGACTCTTAACTCACGGAGATCTGCCTGCCTCTGCCTCCTGAGCTCTGGGATTAAAGGTGTGCACCAACCAACACCACCCGGCTATGCATTGATCAATTCTTTTTAATTTTTTTTTTAATTTTCTTTATCTTTTATGTGCATTGGTATTTTGCCATGGGTGTCAGGTCCCCTGGAACTGGAGTTACAGACAGTTATAAGCTACATGTGGGTACTGAGAATTGAACCCAGGTCCTCTGGAAGAGCAATCAGCACTGAGCCATCTTTCCAATCCACACTGATCAATTTCTAAAGTTACATTTTCACCTCTTGCCACGCGGTTTCTTTTTCTCTTTTCTTTTCTTTTTTTTTTTTTTTTTAGTTTTTCGAGACAGGGTTTCTCTGTAGCTTTGCTTTAAAAAGGTATAGATGGGCGGTGGTGGTGCACGCCTTTAATCCCAGCACTCTGGAGGCAAAGGCAGGGGGATCTCTGTGAGTTCGGGGCCAGCCTGGTCTACAAGAGCTAGTTCCAGGGTAAGCTCCAAAACCACAGAGAAACCCTGTCTCAAAAAAAAGAAGGTATAGACAAGGTCTCACTCAGTATGTAATCCAGGCTGGCCTCAAACTTTGAGACCCTTCTACCTGAGCTTCTCAAATACAGAATTTTAGGTATGTGCTACAAAACCCTAGTTCTAGGGCTGGAGAGATGGCTCAGTGGTTAAGAGCGTTGCCTGCTCTTCCAAAGGTCCTGAGTTCAATTCCCAGCAACCACATGGTGGCTCACAACCATCTGTAATGGGGTCTAGTGCCCTCTTCTGGCCTGAAGGCATACACACAGACAGAATATTGTATACATAATAAATAAATAAATAAATAAATAAATAAATAAATAAATATTTAAAAAAAAAAACCTAGTTCTAGACAAGCAAAATCCAGGTGTGGTAACTGCATACCTATTAATCTCAGAACTTGGTAATTATATGTTACTTGGAATTTGAGGTCAACCTGGGATACATGAAACCCTGTATTAAAATGAAAACAAAAACAGAATGTCATTTCACTGATAACAAAATTTCTTTTTTTTAATTTATTTATTTATTATGTGTACAACATTCCTTCCATGTGTGCCCGCGCCAGGTCTCATTATAGATGGCTGTGAGCCACCATGTGGTTGCTGGGAATTGAACTCAGGACCCCAGTGCTCTTAACCACTGAGCCATCTCTCCAGCCCCCACAAAATTTCTTCTTAAAAGCAGATAAAATCAGTGGTTGAAAAAGCAGTTTGCAGCTGGGCAATAGTGGCCCATGTATTTAAACCCAGCACTTCAGAGGCAGAGGCAGAGGCAGGAGGATCTCTATGAGTTTGAAGTCAGTCTAGTATGCATAGTAAGCTCAACGACAGCTAGGGCTACACAGAGAAAACATCTCAAAAAAAAAAAAAATCAAAGCAAGAGGGGCCGGGAGGTGGGAGGTGGCAGCACAGGCCTTTAATCCTAGCACTCGGGAAGCAGATGCAGGAGGACCTCTATGAGTTCAAGGCCAACCTGGTCTAGAGAGCTAGAGTTTCGAGATGGTGCGTTACAGAAACTGTCTCCAAAAAAAAAAAAAAAAAAAAAAAAAAAAAAAAAAAAAAAAAAAAAAAAAAAAAAAAAAAAAAAAAAAAAAAAAAAAAAAAAAAAAAAAAACACACACACACACAAGGAAAAGAAAAAAAAAGCAAAGGGGTTGGAGAGATGGCTCAGTGGTTAAGAGCACCACCGGTTTTCTCTCCCAGAAGAGCCAGGTTCAATTCCCAGCACCCACATGGCAGCTCACAGCTATCTGTAACTCCAGTTCCAGGGTACCCCACATCCTCATGCAGGCAAACACGAATGCACAGAAATAAATAGTAAAAAAGAAAAAAAAAAAAGGCAGTAGGCAGTTCTGCAAATCTGAGATTTTCTCTCCAAGTGGTGGTGAGGGCAGTGTATGCCTTTAATCCCCCAGCACTTGGAAGATGACAGAGGCAGGCAGATCTCTGAGTTCCAAGTCATCAGGTCTCCAGAGCAAGTTCCAGGACAGGCTCCAAAGCTACACAGAGAAACCTTGAAAAAGATTCCCCCCCCCCAAAAAAAATAAAAGTTGAGGTTTTTCTCAGTTCTTCATAATCTAGGAGATACAGAAGTAGCTCCTTTTGTAGAAAATACTATTTTTTTCTAGAAAATACTTTTTTTGTAGAAAATACTTTCTTTTGGGGGGCAAGGATGGCTACCTACCCATGCTGGCCTTGATAACAAAATATCAAGTTATTGGGGCTGGAGAGATAGCTCAGACAGAGGTCAAGAGCACTGCCTATTCTTCCACAGGTCCTGAGTTCAATTCCCAGCAACCACATGGTGGCTCACAACCATCTGTAACTGCAGTTCCAAGACCAGACTTCTAACCCCAGGTATTCATTTGGTGCACAGACATGCAAAACACACATATACATAAAATACAATTTTAAAAACTTTAAGACCAGGTACGCATGGTGACCCCATCTTATAATATTAGTGCTTAGAAAGCAGAGATAGGGGAGCCTGGGCAAGCTGGCCAGCTATACATGTAGACCAACTGCTGGGCGGTGGTGGCGCACATCTTTAATCCCAGTACTCGGAAGGCAGAGGCAGGCAGATCTCTGCAAGTTCGAGGCCAGCCTGGTCTACAAAATCTACTTCCAGGACAGGCTCCAAAGCAACACAGAAACCCTACCTCCCCCCCCCCAAAAAAAAAGAAAGAAAAGAAAAAAAACATATAGACCAACTGGCAAGTTTCCATTTAGTGAGAGACCTTGCCTCAGTAACTATGGAGAGAGTAACTGAGAAAAGCATGTGATTTCATCCTCTGGCCTCCACATGCACACCTACACACATACATAGATATCCCTCTCCCAAAAAAGCAGAAAAGTGAAATAAATTAATTTTTTTATGAGGAGGCGATATGTAAAGGTGTCTTCCTACACAAGTGCTCTTAAACACTGAGCCATCTTCCCAATCGATTTTCTATCTTTTCAACACTATTTTCAAATAGGTATCCGGGGCACAAAATAAGCAAATATTCTAATTTATTACTTCAAGAAATGAGAAAGAGGCCAAACTCTTCTTCCTAACTGTCACAATCTCAAATCATTAAACTATTTGACCCAAAAAGATCATAACTCACAAGTTACTGTAGAGACTGAATCAAACATGGTAGTTAATATGCCTATAATCCCAGCCCTGAGGAGGCTGAAGCAAGATATCACCTCAAGTTTAAGGTATATCTGGACTGTACAATGACTCTTAATTAGGCTGGGCTTCAGAAGAGAGTTTGTCTCAAAAAAAAATAAGTAAGAAGACACAGAGACTGCTGAGATGTAATCTTACTACTTCCAATGTTAAAGCGTGCCTGGGTTACAAAGTGAAACCTGGTCTCAAAAAATTAAAGCCTAATAAATAAGTAAAATTAATTTAGATAATCAATTTTGGGATCTGCGGGCTTATAACTAAAATAGCACCTTCTCTTTTATTAACAGGAAGCAGTCATGAGGCCCCCTTGAAGTAAAAAGTAAAACTTCTGTGGAGAAACTCCTCACATCCAAAAAATAAAAAAAACATTGCTACAATTGTCTTTTAGAGGAAAGCATCCACATAGTCACAAAGACATATACTAGGTGGGCTGAGGGTATAGCTCAACTGTTAGAGCATTTGCCTAGTATACATGATGCCCTAGGTTCTATCCTCAGCATCCCATTAAAGTGGGCATGGTGGTGTGTGCCTATAAATCCAGCACTAATGAGGGAAAGGAAAGAAGCAATCATTTATGTTTTATCCCAAAAATAAGTAAATAGGAAAAACATTCAGCAAAACAAATACAAAACAAAATACAGACTGAATTAATAACTGATTTCAGATTTGGGGAAACAAAAAGGACTAGGCAGTAAAAAAATTAATTGATTGAATTCTTATTTTCTTTTTCATAGTTTTCTAAATTTCTCCATGATGAGCATTACTTTTGAATTCTGAAAGTCTCACTTAAAAATATAAATCAGGAGCCAGGCAGTGGTAGTACAAGTTTGTAATCCCAGCACCTGGGAGGCTGACTCGGGGCAATCTCTGAGTTCCAGGCCAGCCTGGTCTGTCTTCTAGAGGAAACAAACGGTGGTCTACAGTCACAATGAGTTCAAGGACTGTCAGAAATACAGAGAAACCCTGTCTCAGAAAATAGGGGCTGGAGAGATGGCTCAGAGGTTAAGAGCACTCACTGACTGCTCTTCCAGAGGTCCTGAGCTCAATTCCCAGCAACCACATGGTGGCTCACAGCCATCTATGGTGAGATCTGGTGCCCTCCTCTGGCAAGCATACATGGAAGGAATGTTGTTGTATACATAATAAATATATCTTTAAAAAAAAAAAGAAAGAAAGAAAACCAGAAAATAAATTAATAAATAAACCGAGACCTGCGAGATTACTCAGTGAATAAAAGTGCTGACCACCAAGTCTGATATGACCTGCGTTTGATCCTGAGAACCTACACCAACTCCTACAAGTTGTCCTCTCAGCTGACTGTGCTCTGTGGACATTCGCACATGCCCCACCCCCTAACACACACACACACACATACACACACATACACACACACGGAGAAATACACCTTAATTCTATAAGGCTCATTATTAGAACCCACTATGCTCTCTATTTATAAAAGAGGTTGAAATGCTATATAATATTTAATGTCCTGTTATTTTTGTTACACTCTTCAATGATGGAATTTTCAGTTTCTCCTTCAAGTTCCGTTTCTTCATAAATACACGTTTTAAACTTTTTTTTTTCAAAACAAGACTTCTCACGAATGTTCGTTCTTAAATGACTTCTAAAGTCCGTAAAAACAAAATTGGGGGGAGGGTTGCCCCCAACTACAGTTTCGTCTGTCCACCTTCATTTAAGCTTAAGAAAAGTGAAGGACGGGTAAACTACACGTCCCACGATGCATTGCTGCCTTATTCAGAGTAGGTCTCTACGGAAACAGAAAAAAAAAATTCTCCAAGTCCCACCTGTTACTTCGTTTCTAAACACCTCTTGCACTTTCAGCTCGGACGGCAAACACAAAAGCCTCGTGACCTCCCGTTGGCTCCCCGAGCCAGATAAGCAGGGGGCCACGGGTCTGATGGCACGACCGCTCCGGCGGGGGGGAACGCCACCGAGCTCCAACGCTCCCCTCTCCTTTCCGGGGCTGGATGCACGCACAAGCCTCCTCCTGTCTGCATCCAATCCGGGCTCTCCAAGGCGCACAAGGGAGAAGAACCGGTTACTGGGCAAGCACAACACAAGGTGCCGAAACAAGGGCTAGCAGTGTGGGGGCGACAGCGACCTGACCCCCGACTGGCAACCCCGACTGGAACACCAAGGGGTCCGGTCGCAGCCCCCGTGAGAAGCGGCAGCCGCGCGACCGGCGCCTCGGTATCCTTAGGGTTCGCCAACGCGACCCTAACCGCCGCCCTCTGCGCGCGCTTTCGTGCCCCTCTGCCCGGTCGCGGGGCCAAGTGACCTCCCTTTCCCTGCGACGAGCAGCCGGCGAGAAAAAGAACTTCCCCCTCCGCTCCCTCCTCCTCACCGTCTTGGCGGCCTCCGCCCAGGTCCTGCCCTTCTTCCTACGGCCCTTTTCCCTCATGTCGGGTCTTGAACTGACTCGGAGGCTTCCGTGCCCCGGCTCCGGCTGCCTTCCCTTGCCTGCTGCGCCCTGCACTGCTTTTCCCGCGGTGCCGGGAAAAGGTGGGAGAAAGGGAAAGTCGGACCGGAGAAGCAACTCAGCCGAGGAGCGGCAGCGGAGGCGCGCAGTGGGGCGGAGGGGGGGGAGGTCTACGGGGCGGCCGGTCCTGCTGCTGTTGCCACTGCTAACGCCGCTGCCATATTGGGTTCTTACTGTACAGGCAGCCGCTGTGGTCATGTGACCGCTCCCGCGCGGCCGTCACTACTGTACGCAGCCCGCCGCGCGAACGAGCGCGCACTGGCGCGCGCCCCCGGCCTTAGCGCAAGAGCCGGCTGTCTGGAGCGCTTTGCCCCGCCTCTGCACTTCCGGTCTCCGGCCCTCCTCGGGCGCATGCGCGTGACGGGGCGCGCCTCCCAGAGTCTGTGGGACGGTTTCTGGCGGTGCCAACCCACCGCGAAGATCTGCTGGCGGAAACGGAAGCCTCTCCTTCCTGGGAAGGCTGTTTGAGTGGTTGTGGACCGCGTGTGTGCGAGGGACGGCTCTGCAGACTTAAAGAGCCCGGCGCTCGCCCCAGTGATCTTGTCGAGTACCGCTGCAAGACACTTAAGGTTTTATTTAATTGTGGCACAGGCGCCCCCGCTACCGATAGTTACAGGCATGCACCATCGTGCCCTAAGTTACTTTTTACAAAGCTTTTCTTTTTAAAGGTTTACAACAAGCTGTCTTCGTCTATTACTAATCTCAGTTTAATAGATGAGATAGGTTAAATTGATTTACCAAACTCGCGTATAGGATGTGAAGAAGCCAAAAAAACAGGTTATTTTAGCTCCCAAGCCTTGCCTCTCAAACCTTTTTCCATGTGATTAGTCTCATCAAAGATAGGTCTTACCTCAGGAAACTCAGCCATGCCATGGCACGGTGCCTGAATGTATCGGGCATCCGCTAGATACTTGTTGAATGATTCAGCTGTGTCTCGTCAAGAACTGTTCATTATTCGTGTCAGTAACACCCTCTTGAAAAATCCAGAACGTGGCGTTTTACCCCAGGTGTTTTTTTGTTTGATTTTGGTTTTTGGTTTTGTTTTGTTTTTTGTTACTGTGGAGCAAGTTCCCAGGCCATCGGGGGTTGTATGAGACCCAGTCGCAAAAAAGAACCAACAAAAAGCATGTATGTGATTGTTATGACCAGATCACTGAGTCCCCCCCCAAAAAAAAACACTGCAAAGTCTGCACTCATGTAAAAGCAAAGAGCCTTTATTCAAGTTTAAGCTTGAACTCTCCCTAAGTCCAAGGCAGTGTTTGAGAGCAGAGTCCCAAGCGCAGTTGAGGTAGGGTGTTTATCATAGCAGAGGTTGGGGATTTCCAGGGTTCAGGACCTTGATGGGCTGACATTTCTCCAGGGGTCTTGGCAGAAGGGGAATAGGTAAATCCTAGACCCAAGGACATCTGATGATCTAATGGTTGGACTACCAGTGGTGTCAGCTTCTGGCTTTTCCTGGAACCCAGTGCTGCCTGCCGTGGTAGCTGTGTGGCCTGGGCCCCATGTGTAGGCCACACATGACCTGGGCTCCATCATGTACAGTCAGGCTGTCCTTGTTCCCACAGTGAGAAATGTAAATTCCTATTTGGCTTTTGTAACTCTGATGGCCGTCAATCTTTGAATGTGGACTAAGACTGCCCTGGAATTCACAGAGATCACCTGCCTCTCTCTGCCTCCTGCGTGTTGGAATTAAAGAGGTGCGTGCATCATCATACGCAGCCTATAGGTAGGTTTTTTTTGTTTTTTGTTTTTTGTTTTTTTTTTTTTTTAGAAAACTTTGGTAACTTTACCTCGACTTTAAATTTATTTTTATTTATTTAAGCTAGGGACTGAATCCAGAACTTCAACATGTAGCCAAGTGTTCAACCATTGAGCTCACATCCTTCCTTATCTCTCAGTTTAAAAAGGCAAACAAGAGGACTGGAGAAATGGCTCAGTGGTTAAGAGCACTGCCTGTTCTTCCAGAGGTCCTGAGTTCAATTCCAAGCACGCACATAGTGGCTCACAACCATCTCTAATGAGATCTAGCACCCTTTTTGGCCTGCAGGTATACATGCAGACAGGAGACTGGATACATAATAAATAAATAAATAAATAAATACATAAATACATAAATAAATAAATCTTTTAAAAATGGCGAACAAGAAAGAAAAAATGTTAGTAAGTTTGAGAGACCATCAGCTACTGATCACAGTATTCTGACAATTGATATTATTTTTTTCAACAATTACTTTAATAACTCACAGCACTATAAGTTTTATTGTATGTGCCACCACAGTACAAAGCCTGTGTCTTCAGTCAATTCAAGAAGGCCAAAATCAATCTGAAAGAAAAGATTGCTAAGAGCTTGAGCCCTAACCATAGTCTTGACATATTTGCCATCTCTAACATGTTTGCCTAAAGTCAGGTCATGCCTGGGAATAGGCTATAGGGTGGTCCTGCTCAAAGTCCATGCCTCTGACACTATGTGGAACAATAGCAATGACATTTTCTGGGGAAACACAGAGACACAACACGTTCATCCACTCAACCCAGAAAGAAAGCCCACAAAACACCAAAGTAAGAATTGAACCAACATCCAATTTGATGAAGCAATGACTTTTGTACTGGGGTCACTAACAAGAGTGTGGGTGAATGGTTACTTAAAAGCAGTAGGAATGACTGACCAAACCACCTGTGTCACCAAAAAGCCCACCCCTACATGGGCGCCTGCTCAGAAAACTGCAACCATGAAGCATTCTTTCCAGCTAGACAGAATCTCTCTCATTAGGTGGTTTTCCCAAACAGAATCTTTCTTTTTCATTTTTTCTTTTGTTTTTTTGAGACAGGGTTTCTCTGTAGCTTTGGAGCCTGTCCTGGAACTCCCTTTGTAGACCAGGCTAGACTCGAACTCACAGAGATCCGCCGGCCTCTGCCTCCCGAGTGCTGGAATTAAAGGCATGTGCCACCAACGCCCGGCCAAACAGAATCTTGTTTGTTTGTTGAAACAGGGTTTCTGTGTGTGTGTGTGTGTGTGTCTGTGTCTGTGTCTGTGTATAATAAAATACTAAATTAAACCAGAATATATATAAAGGATATATATATATATATATATATATATAAAGGATGTCTTAACTTTAGAATGAAAGTCAAAAAATTGTTACATTGGGAGAGAGGTTATGCTTTTGTTTCCAGAGGAAACAAAAAGTTATAGATTTCTTCAAAATTAATAAAGATCACATTTGATTGGAAGAGACCTCCTTAAAATCTTGGCTACAGACATAAAGCAAACAAACAAACAAAAATACAAAACAGGTAACATATAAAACCGATCTCTCTATACGGGAACAGCTCTGAGACTAAAGGACATGATAAATCTAATCGGCTACAAAGTCTTCATGACAATTTGATTATACAGTCCAAACGGATTTATAAAGTCAACATTTGTCTCTTACCTGCTCAAACATAGAACCCAAGAAAATCATCTTTAGCTGACTTGTGCACACTGCACATTTTATACTCGTGTTAATACAGATATATATGTTACCTTTAAAAGTGTGTAGATTTTCAGCCTGGCCGTGGTAGTGCATGCCTTTAAGCCCAGAAATCAGGAGGCAGAGGCAGACGGATCGCTGTGAGTTCAAGGCCAATCTGGTCTACCAAAAAAAAAATTGTTTTCAGAAAAAATAAAAGACCAGACACTAATAAAAACAAGTGGTCCAGGTGATCCAGTCTCTCAGAATACCTCTGTTACCATTTCCTCAGAATTCTACGTCTAGACAACGTCAGAGCTGCTAGCTGAGATGGTGCAGCCTCACAGACTGTTCCAGTCAGGACCTCCCACAAGCTCTACACTTTGACATCACACAGAGACTAAACAAAAAGAATACAGCTACCTCTCCCAGGATTTGACCAGTATCCCAATTTTCCCATAGTGCCCTAAAAATGCCATTACCCCCAAACAACAACAACAAAAAAAAGTCTAAAAAAACATGACATCCACATTCCCAAAAGGTGGGGTGGTGGACAGTTTTTGGTTGTAACTGTTTGTCATGTTTAGAAATTGGTTACAGGTTGTTATTCGTCATGGTCAAGGAGGCAACTGGCAAGGAAAATTAGATTCAGGGATCTTCTTCTAAAAAGAAAGGAGGGATATAGGACTGATAGGATACAAGGGTAGATTAATTACTATACTTTGAAACTAAAGAAGAAAACTACTGGTCTTAAATATTCTACAGTGGTATAGATTTTTGTATATGGACACAAATTTAAGGTTATTTTTATTATACTATATATATGTGTGTGTGTTTCTATTCTTATTTATTTAAGGCATTGTACCTATACAGTTCATTTAACAATGCAATGAAAATTTCTAGCCCTTAAAATTTATTATTACAAAATATAGCCAGGCAGTGGTGGTGCACACCTTTTTTTTTGGTTTTTCGAGACAGGGTTTCTCTGTGGCTTTGGAGCCTGTCCTGGAACTAGCTCTGTAGACCAGGCTGGTTTCGAACTCACAGAGATCCGCCTGCCTCTGCCTCCCGAGTGCTGGAATTAAAGGCGTCATCGCCCGGCTTAGTTCCAGGATAGGATCCAAAAGCCACATAAAAACCCTGTCTTGGCCGGGCATGGTGGCGCACGCCTTTAATCCCAGCACTCGGGAGGCAGAGGCAGACGGATCTCTGAGTTCGAGACCAGCCTGGTCTACAGAGCTAGTGCCAGGACAGGCTCCAAAGCCACAGAGAAACCCTGTCTCGAAAAACCAAAAAAAAAAAAAAATATAGGCGCAATTCTTAACCCTCATCAGAGATGCTTCTTCTTGCAGTTGATGGTGATTGATACAAAGATCTACAAGTGGCCAATGTGGAAAGAACAAAAGAACAAGAGTGTGGAATACACAGTTCTAAAGTAGGTCCTCTACATCACACCTCATTCCTNTTTTTTTTTTTTTTTTTTTTTTGGTTCCTGTCATTTCTATTGTTTTGGAAGTTTCTTGTTTTGCATTTCCTGTTTACTCAGTTAATGTTATATCCTTCTGAGGTCTCTGATGAAGTTAAAAAAATGGATAGTTACAGTTTTACAGTTTATATTATTACCAAACTAAAAAGAAAAAAAAACTTATAAATAGATGTAAAATTTATGAGGTTGAGAGACATAAAAAGCTTAAGTTGTTTATCTAAGAAAATGTTTTAACATCCAAAAAATATTTTTAAAATTTATTTATTGTATATACAGTATTCTGTCTGCATGCCAGAAGAGGGAACCTGATCAAATTACAGATGGTTGTGAGCTACCATATGGTTACTGAGAATTGAACTCAGGACCTCTGGAAGAACAGCCAGTGCTCTTAACCTGAGTCATCTCTCCAGATTCCAAAAAATATTTTTAGATTGCTAGTACAAGTTATGATGGAAAATAATTTAGGTATAAAACTTTGTACTCACCAATATAGTAGATAGATAATACAGTAGCTTCTCCAAATTTCCCAAATACAAATGAACTAGACATTGTAAATGTATTCCTTACTTGATAATTGTTCTTTTTTTTTTTTTTTTTTTTTGATTTTCGAGACAGGGTTTCTCTGTAGTTTTTGGTGCCTGTCCTGGAACTAGCTCTTGTAGATCAGGCTGGCCTCCAACTCACAAAGATCCTCCTGCCTCTGCCTCCCAAGTGCTGGAATTAAAGGCGTGCGCCACCACCGTCCAGCTTGATAATTGTTCTTATTGTATTTAGTTTTACTGTGTTAGAGTTAAAACCTTTCTGAGTTTGTTTGTTTTTGATTTTCGAGACAGGGTTTCTCTGGAGTTTTTGGTGCCTGTCCTGGAACTAGCTCTTGTAGACCAGGCTGGCCTCGAACTCACAAAGATCCACCTGCCTCCTGAGTACCGGGATTAAAGTGTGCCACCACCACCCTGCAAAACCTTTCTTTTTTATTTAGACAAAAAAAAGGGGGGCTGGAGAGATGGCTCAGTGGTTAAGAGCATTGCCTGCTCTTCCAAAGGTCCTGAGTTCAATTCCCGGCAACCACATGGTGGCTCACAACCATCTGTAATGAGGTCTGGTGCCCTCTTCTGACCTACAGATATACACACAGAATATCGTATACATAATAAATAAATAAATAATAAAAAAGAAAAAAGGGGAAATGTTTTGGATTATATGTTTACACTGTGTGAAGATGTGTCACTGTGACTGGTTTAGTAAAGAGCTGAATGGCCGATAGCTAGGTAGGAGAGAATAAGCAGGAGTTCTGGTCGGAGGGAGAAGTCAGGATAAATCTGATAAATCTTGGTGTATGAGAGATGCCAGAGAGAAACTGAAGAGGTAGGATATCGGGTACAATAGAGAGGACACTGAGACACGTGACAGAATGTAGATAATAAAACAGGTTAGTTGAAGTTATAAGAGCTTTCATAATTAATAGTAAGTCTCCGTGTCATTATTTGTGAGCTGACAACCCAAAGAAAAATCCGACTACACTCTGTAGAGCAGACTAGCCTGAAGCTCACAGAAAATTCCCTGCCTCTACTTCTTGAGCGGGGAATCAAAGGCATTCACCACCACCGCCCTTCCTGATCAGAATCTTTAGCTCAGCAACTGTTTGCCACTTTATACCATTGATAGTGAAAGACCCCCAGTGCTGGGAAGACTCTCACTCAAGTCTCGGGATAACGCGACGCCCCCAGTAACTCACCGTCCTTGCTGCAATCACACGAGGCTTTAATGATGAGATGAGATGGGAACCAGTGCACTGGGGCTGAGACTCAGAACCCACGCAGGGGGAGAGTTCAACCCCAAGTGACCCGGAGAAGCGATTTTTATGGGAAGAAACCACAGCCCAGTGATCCAGAATTGGCAGGGGGTGTGTCACAGAAAATTCCGAAAATACCAGTGAAGGTTACAAGGGGGCAACCCCCTGCCTCTCAGGACCACTCCCAAGGTCATTATCAGCTAGTTCTTAAAAGACATTACAATGACAATCACAAGGGGGAAACTCTCTGTTTCTCAAGATTATTCTCAAGATTACAACCTAACTTTATCTTCAGCTAGTTACTGAAACAGTCACTAAACTGGCTAATGCTAGATTCCTGATTCTTCTCTTCCTGCTTGGATTTTTGGCTATTTTCTTCCTGCTGGGGAGGTCTGGATTTATCCAGGTCTTTCAATAGGCCCCCTTAAGAATCTTTTTTTTTTTAAATGATTTATTTAACTTTGTTTTATGTGCATTGGTGTGAAGGTATCAGATCCCCTGGAACTGAATTCACAGACAGTTGGGAGTTGTCATGTGGGTGCTGGGAACTGAATTCAGGTCCTTTGGAAGAACGGCGAGTGCTCTTAACCACTTAAGAATCTTTTAAGGTTTTTTGCTGTTCTTGTTGTTGGTTTTGTCATCTGGGCATGTGACCTTCTGTTGTAGTGACGACAAACTCAATAGAGGCCCAAGTCTCAGTAGGCACTACCTGGTTCCAAGAAAGACCACAAATTGAGAGCACCCAGGTACAGACCATCCAAAGGAAATTCCTGTCTTTCCAACCATTGTAGACAGGATCACCTGCCAGCACACACCCGCCACTTCTCACCAGGACACCCCTAGACAAATGTCAGCCAATCAGGGGTCCTTAATGTTATAATTCCCTCACCCCTACCTTTGCTCCTATAAAAGCCCAACCCTAACTGAACTCGGGGCTCTCCAGTCCCTCCAATATGTTAGACACAGGGAGAGTCTGAGTTTGAAACTTGTGTAAGAATAAAGGCTCTTTGCTTTTACATACAGGACTTGGTCTCCTAGTTGGTTTTGGCGGGACTCTGCGATCTGGGCCAGTTTTTATAAGTCTAGAACTTGACATTCTGTCAGACTTAGCCTTAAAAAATAATAATGATTTTTGAGTTGAAGCTAATAAACTAAACTAGTCATGCGGAGTGTAAAACAGAGCAAGATTGTATCCAGCTGTTAATGCTGTCTCCTGGAAGGCAAGGAAAACGTCCTAGGGCAAAACGGGAACTGGAGGGAGCCTAGGGGCTAGCAATTGCCCTTGATAAATTGAAAGGCACCGAGCCACGTGTTAGGAAGAGCCACTGGTCCCTTTTGTCAGAGATAAGGATGGTTACACTCTTTTTAGGGAGTCTGAAATTTCTCCTAGCCCCTGGAGGGAACCGGAGCTTTGCCCTAATGTCTGACCTTGGGAAAAGGACTTTGTAGTTTTATCTGTTAAGTACAAGCAGAAGGAAATAACAATTTTTAAATTGAAGTTCTTCCTAGTATAAATACAAAAAATTTATATGACTCAGTTTATCCAAATAGAGGCAAGGAAGCTAAACAATATTTTTAAGCCTAAATAGACCTTGAGCAAGGAGATACATTTTTAAACCATTAGTTAATATTTTCAATGCTTTGACCTTTTAATATAGTTTTCATGTTGTGGTGATCCTCCCATTACAAATTTTTTCCATTGTTATTCTACAACTGCAGTTTCCCAGTGTTATGCATCTCAATTTAAACATCTGACAAGCAGGTTGTCCTAGGCTACTCTGGTACAACCCCCCCCCACACACACACACACACACACAAAGGATTGAGCCCCAGGTGCTAAGGTGCTATTCCAAGCTGTTCCAATCCCTTTGTCTGACTGCTCAGGTCATTGTCTTGCTGTATCACAAGAAATGAACATTCCAGTTTCTGGTTAGTTTGTGGTGCTTATGACTGTGACCCCAGTTTTTAGCTTTTTTTTTATTATCTTAAGACATTTTATAAGCACAAATGTCCCATAGCCTTAACTGCTTTTTTAAAATTAAAATCTCTCTTTTTTTTCAAAATATTTATTTATTATATATACAATATTCTTTCTGTGTGTATGCCTGAAGGCCAGAAGAGGGCACCAGACTTCATTACAGATGGTTGTGAGCCACCATGTGGTTGCTGGGAATTGAACTCAGGACTTCCGGAAGAGCAGGCAATGCTCTCAACCACTGAGCCATTTCTCCAGCCCCATAGATAAACTTTTCAACAAAACAAGCATACATAATTTTCTTGAGAAACAGACAAAACCCTTTAACAAGACAAAACTTTTAAACCAGAATTAAACCTAAAATGGTTTTAACTTGCTTTATGTTTTTTTTCCATACCCTAACCAATAATTTGTAACCAAGCCCTCTAAAGGATGACAGATAGTTATAACCCATTGGCTCTGAATGACCAAGGCAGTTCTGGTGGAGGAAAGTCTGGCTATAACTTTGTCATAACATGGCCACTGCAGCTTAACACCTATAGCCAGCGACTATGACTCGTTGCCCTTGGCCGGTAGAGCCAAACCTTGGCGAGAACTAGAGGCACACAGCCCCCATGGCAGGTCTAGGGACCCATCCACCATTGTGGGAGGGCATAGGGTGGCATAAAGCATGGGGGACAAAGCATAGTAATTCTCAAGCCATAGCAATTAACCCCAGATTCTCTGTTCAGTGTTTGAAATCTTATTGGGACACATCTGCCCCCTACAACTGTGGCTGGTCGCCTTGCTATATTGTCGTAACAAGGCTGTATAGCCCAGCCACCCACACAGGCATGCTGCCCCACAGCCTCGTGCTTGTGTGGCAAACCTGCCCGTGTTTACCCTGCACTACAGGCCAAGGAAATGTTTAAGGTGGGTAGAGGTTGTGTCTCATCCCTTTTAGGAAAATACACCCCTATGTTTATGGCCCTCTCTCTAAAGTCCTGGAAGCGATCCAATATCAAAGTCAAAGAAGTCACACTCTGAGTCTGACCCACCACGTCAGAAAGAGGATGCACAATAGACAAAAATAAAACAGCACACAGAACAATAGAGTCCATCTGGCTCCTGGGGGCAAACCTGAACCAAAGATGACAGCCTCAAGCTGTTCTGTGGGTGTGACCCACCTGTCTACAGAATTGAAACTGAGATGCCGGGAGCATCCCGCACATCTATCTACAGAAAGGTCCTGTGATCTTTCCATGCGTCTGTGTAGACCATCTACAGGCGCTCACAAATTCTGGGCCCATTTACAGAAGGATATCCAAAACAGAAAGACACAAAACAGAACTACAGAGCCTCTTTTTCCTTCCTGGAGTGAATGTTTCAATTTGGAGGGACTATTGCCATTAGAAGGAATACATCCCTGTGTAGGGCAAAAGCTGATGGTCAGAATTCCCATCAGAGTCTGTTTCACATGTGGGAACGTGGATGTAGGAGCCACATCGACGAATGTGAGCGACTATATCCTATTATACCTTGTCATCAAAGAGGGCAAACGCCTCCCTCTTTTCCCCTTCTATGGAATTTGCCACTTCACTACTAAGTACAAGAAGATTTAGCTTATATAGGGCTGTGGCCAGCAGGACCATAGAGTAAAGGAGAAGGCAGATACTATGTTGCATTACAACCTTGACATAATCCAGAGTCAGATACAATGGCCAATTGAGACAGCATTGAGTTCTAGAAAGCCTGGGTTACATAAGAAGTTCTAGAGTCATTTTCAACTATAAATTAAATACTGGAAACTGGAAGGGAACAGGGACACATCTCTATGTTCATTATTATATTTGCATTGTTTTATTATATGTTTTATTACATTTTATTTGTTCTATATGTGGGGGGGTGCACACATGCAATGGCACACATGTGGAGGTCAGAAGACAGCTGCTAGGAGTTAATTCTCTTCTTTCATAATGTGGGTTCCAGAGATCAAACTCAGGTTATCAGTTTTAGCAACAAGTGCCTTCACCTGCTGGGTGTCTTCACCTCTCACTGGCCAACAGATACATTTTTCTTGTTTTTTTTTGGTTGTTGTTGATGGTTTTGGTTTTTGGGATATGGTCTCACCGCCACAGATGCATTTTTTTAATTGACTGTCTATATATGAGGATAAATTAGACACAGGAGCATGAAGAGAAAATTAGAGTTAGCACTGGACTGGACTGGATTGGACTGGACTGCACCTGGCTCAATGCTTTGGGCCTGAAGGAAGCAGGAAGGAAGGCCAAGGAACTGGACACCTGCCAGACTGGGAACAGCCAGCTGTGTGATTGGGAACAGCCCAACTGTGGGACTCTTTAGTTAGCATAGGCTTTGTCCGGCCAGATGTCCTTAGTGTCTCCTTGTTCTTTTTTCCCCCACCCCCCTGAGGAATTTGAGGACTCATTCTAAACTTGTCTGTCCTAAACACCCTTCCTAATCACACAAATGCCTCAGAGACTAAATACATTCTTCAGATTTATTTTTGGAGGGGCCTTGCACATACGAGGCAAGTGCTCTAAACGGAACTATATCTCTGCCCCTCAAATAATTTTTATTTATTTTTTTTTGTTTGTTTGTTTTTCGAGACAGGGTTTCTCTGTGGCTTTGAAGCCTGTCTTGGAACTAGCTCTGTAGACCAGGCTGGTCTTGAACTCACAGAGATCCGCCTGCCTCTGCCTCCCAAGTGCTGGGATTAAAGGCGTGCACCACCATCGCCTGGCTCACACAGAGGTTTTTAATAATCTCTAAGAAACAAACTCAAAACCCCACTAGTAAACATGCTGGAGTGTAACTAGGTATGAGCTAGTATATATCAGGTATAAATCACAACGAAAACCACTCAGAACTTGACATTAGGTTTAGGAAGAAGACAGAGAAGGCAAGGAACTAGCATTGTAAAGGGAAAGGCATGGAACATTCCATTTATACTCTATGTTTGAGAACATTTCAGTGGTTCTCAACCTGTGGGTTGAAATCCCTTTAGAAACCTCTATCTCCCAAAATATTTACATCATGACTCATAACAGTAACAAAATTGCAGTTATGAAGTAACAATGAAAACAATTTTGTGGTTGGGAGTCACCACAACATGAGGAACTGTATTAAAGGGCCACAGCATTAGGAAGGTTGAGAACCACTGGAGTAGAGGGAAGGGAACTTGCAAAGGCCCTGCAGCAGAGCAGAGAGTTCCTATGTCCATGGGACAGAAAGAAACTTTTAAGAAGAGTCAAGGGGCAGGGTGGGGGACCTGGGAAGAGCTGAGAAAAAGATGCAGGCCCAAGGAAGGAGAAGATGGGTTTTGCAGAGAACAGAGAGTATATAACATAGCTGTCTTAGAGAATAGGAGAAGGCATACCAGGAGAGTGTAGCAAGGTTGCTTGGCAGCGTGGAGAGCCATCCTGAGCTGTGTGGTCACGAATTTAAACTAGAACTGAACTTCATTCCAAGGGTAGATAAAATTAATGGAAGTCTCTGGCGTGGATACTAAAACAATAACTACCTATCATAAGAGGCAAAACATATTGGAATAAGGAAAATTAAGCCAATTTGTTAATTTTGCTATAGTTGATAACCTAGAGGAGAGATAAACATACAAAAATACAATGTGGGGCTGGAGGGATGGCTCAGCTGGTACAGGTGCTTGCCACCAAGACTGTTGACCTGAGTTCGATCCCAGAACCCATAAGATGGGAGGAGAGGGCTGACTCCTGTAGGCTGTCCTTTGATCACATGCATGCTGTGGAGTGTGTGCAAGCACACACACACACTTAATAAAACATTAAAAATCATATACAAAGATTCCCTTAGTAATATAGCATGCCTTCTAAACTTTGATTTAAGATTAATGTTTTTTGGGGGCTGGAGAGGAGGGCATTGCCTAGTCTTCCAAAGGTCCTGAGTTCAATTCCCAGCAACCACATGGTGGCTCACAACCATCTGTAATGAGGTCTGGTGCCCTCTTCTGGCCTGTAGGCATACACGCAGTATGCAAAGGTAGGCTTTATGCCTGCTAGGCAAGCAGTCTGCCAGCTGAGCCGTCCTAGCCCCTTAAGGTTTTCTTTTTTTTTTTCTTTTTTGATTTTTCGAGACAGGGTTTTTTTTGTAGCTTTTGGTTCCTGTCCTGGAACTAGCTCTTGTAGACCAGGCTGACCTCAAACTCACAGAGATCTGCCTGCCTCTGCCTCCCGAGTGCTGGGATTAAAGGCTTGCGCCACCACCACCCGGCAAGGTTTTCTTTTGAAGTGTGTATAGTATGTTCAGATATCTTTAACCTGAGTGTCTTTGCACACCTGAGGCAAAATGCTGAGTTTTGCTCTTGTGGTCTAGTAAACTGGAAGTAAATCTATTCAGTCTGCTCTGGTAGCCCCACTTCCTTGTATTCCAAATATAGGAACTTGGTTCATCTTTGTGTATCCGCAAAACTTCCTTTTTTCCCTTTAGAGACAGTTTCGTCACGTAGGTCAGGACAGCATAGAATGGGCTACGTAGTCCAGGACTGCTTCTAATTTCTCACTTTGCTGCCTTCATCTCCGAATGTTGGGACTATAGGAATTAGCCACCATACCGGGGCCTTTGTCGTTGTGCATGCAGTAGGTATATGTGCATGTGTGTGTTTCTGTGGAGATCAGAGGTCGCTCCTCAAGTGCCATCCACCTCGGTTTTGGTAACAGTCTCTCATTGCCCTGACGCTTGCTGATTAGACAAGGCTGATTGGCCAGTGAGCCCCAAGGGTGCACTGTTTCAGCCTCCCCAGACCTAGGATGATAGACACCGTCCACCTCACCTGGTTTGTGCATGTGAGCGCTGAGAATCGAACTCTAGTTTTTATGCTTACGCAGCAAGCACTTGATCAACCATGCTACTATCTGCCTAGCCCTCCATGCCTCTTTTATATTTTGTTTGTTTGTTTTTTTGGTTTTTCGAGACAGGGTTTCTCTGTGGCTTTGGAACCTGTCCTGGAACTAGCTCTGTAGACCAGGCTGGTCTCGAACTCACAGAGATCCGCCTGCCTCTGCCTCCCGAGTGCTGGGATTAAAGGCGTGCGCCACCAGCGCCCGGCATTTTGTTTGTTTTTTTTTTGAGACAGGATCTCACTATGTATCCCTGGCTCTGTCCTGGAACTCACTCTGTAGACCAGGCTAGCCTCGAACTCACAGAGATCAGCCTGCCTCTGCCTGTTGAGTGCTGGGATTAAAGGCATGGGCTGCCATCCTACCTGGCCTCTCTTTTATCTTTCTGCGTGCTCAGAAAATGCTTTCTGGTAACCTTCCAAGATATTCAGAGATGTCAGTTCACAATATTTGGGACCACAATATCTGGACATTAGGACTGCACATCTATTGCACCTGCCCTTATACCATTAGGTAATGGAGGAATTCTCCTTAAGAATTCCTGTCATTGGGGGCTGGAGAGATGGCTCAGAGGTTGAGAGCATTGCCTGCTCTTCCAAAGGTCCTGAGTTCAATTCCCAGCAACCACATGGTGGCTCACAACCATCTGTGATGGAGCCTGATGCCCTCTTCTGGTCTGCTAGCATACGCACAAACAGAATATTGTATTCATAATAAGTAAATAAATATTTATCTAAAAAAAACAATTCCTGTCGTTTCATCCTGTTGATCTCCTCAGAAAACTCTTTCTCTAAGCTTTGGAAGTCCTGGTGGCAGGAAAGCATTGATTTAGAGCAGAATGAAGCCAGTCTGAGAAGAACATGACAAACTTGAACATAAGACGTGTCCTAACCATCACGAGGTTCCCTCTCAGCTGTCTTCCCCATTTGGGTCTCCAGGCAGACCTGATCCTGTGACAGTCTAAAACCTGGGAGGCAGCAGACTGTGTTCTGTGGCATGCTGACTCGACTTGTCTGCTTGGAGGCAGGACCTGCCACTGTTAGATCTCCAGGTTTATAACAAACTCGTCCTCACACATTGTCCCTTTCACTCCCCACAAGAGCCCATCAGGGCTGGAGAGATGGTTCAATGGTTAGGAGCCTTTGTTATTCTTGAAGAGACCTCAAGTGTGGTTCCCAGCATACCGAGCAGCTACCTTCTGTAACTCCATCTCTAGGGGATCTGACCCCACTGGCCTCTTTGGGCACCTGCACTCAAGTGCACATACCTACACATAATTAAAAATAATAAAAGAGGCTGGAGAGATGGCTTAGAGGTTAAGAGCATTGCCTGCTCTTCCAGAGGTCCTGAGTTCAATTCCCAGCAACCACATGGTGGCTCATAGCCATCTATAATGAGATCAGGTGCCCTCTTTTGATGTGCAGGCATACATGGAGGCAGAATGTTGTATAAATAAATAAACCTTTAAAAAAATAAAATAAAATAATAATCTGGCATTGTGGTGCACACCTTTGACCCCAGTACTCAGAAGGCAGAAGCAAGCAGATCTCTGAATTCAAGGCCAACATGATCTGTATAGCAAGATCCAGACTGGCCAGATAACTCAGAGGGTAAAAGTGAGTACTGCTCTTGCAGAGGACCTGGGTTTGATTCTCAGCCCCTACATCAGACAGCTCACAGCTATCTGTATCTTCAGTTCCAGGGGATCCAATGCTTCTGGCCTCCTCTGATAACCTGCACACACACCAGGCACACACACATAGCCAGAATTAAAAAAAAAATACCACAAATTCTTAGAGAGAGAGAGAGAGAGAGAGAGAGAGAGAGAGAGAGAGAGAGAGAGAGAAGTGTGGACTCTGGGAAGGGATGAGAGGGATCACATCAGCCAAGGGACAGAGAGCAATGGCAAGCTCAAGCAATATGGGGGTGGGAGGAGCTAGATTTGAACCTAACCATAGGCCATCAACTGTGAGAACTTGCTCCCACACAGTTAGAGGTAGAAAGAACAAGATCAGACGCAAAGTCAGAGGTTCTGATAGCGTTCTATGCGCCCCCACCCTGAAGCTATATCCATCCAAAGTCCTTGGCTTTCTTTCCAGTCTTCACTCCACACAGTGATTTTGGTCTTATTTGTTTGTTTGTTTGTTTGTTTGTTTTTTCTTTTTTGAGACAAGGTCTTAGTAGGTAGCCCAGGTTCACCTAGAACTCAAAGCAATCCTCTGCCTGACTTCTGAGTCCCCATGTTTCTAAGTTACAGAAAAAGAGGTTCTGAGGTTGAGCTAATGTGTCAGGTCCCAATCATACCAGCCCAGCACCCAAGTTCCTGTATTTGCTGACAGCCTCTCCCTGAAAATGTCAATGCTCTGTCTGAAAGGGTTTCCTGTTTACCAGAGAATGCTTGGTTCATGCACAGGGCAGACCAGAAAAGCCAAGGTGTTCATGTCCCCAGAAGCAACCATCGAGCAGTGAGCATACAGAACTGTGTGGACATACATATTTCGGTTGCTTACTATTAGCAGCAAACCTAACCCAAGCCGAGTGTCTTTGGACAATTGTTGTTTCCTGGCTGGGCACAGTGTTGCTCAGCTATGGCCCCTGCACTTGGGAGACTGGCGGTAGGAAGCTCAAAGTTCCTAGGGCATTTGGGACCAGTCTGGGATTCAGGAAACCATCTCAAATAAACAAACCTAAACAAAACACAACATGAGCCTTGGGAATGTTAAGCGAGGTACTTGCTCATATGACCTAATCTTACTCATAGCCCCCAGAGAGAATCAAGCTTGCCTCGAAATCACTATGGAGACCTGCTGGCTGCCAATTTTTCCAATCCCCTGCCTCTGTTTCAAGTTCTAGGATTACAGGTACAGACCACAATGTCCAGACTTCTTTTCTCCCTTCAAGGATTTGACAGCCCAAGCTTATCTGAAATTCACTATGTAGCTCAGGCTGGCCTCATACTTACTGTGATTCTCCAGCCTCAGCCTCCCAATTGTACCATCATTATATGTGGCTTATGTTACATTTTATTTATTTGTTTACTTGCTTATTTATTTGTTTAGTTTTTAATAGAGGATCTCACGTAGTAGCTCAGGCTGGTCCCAAATTTGATAGGTAGCCAAGGATGACCTTGAATTTCTGATCCTCCTGCCTCTGCTTCTGCAGTGTTGGGGATGGAACCCAGGGATTCATGCATTCTACCAACTGAACGACATTCTCAGCCCCTAGTCTACATTTTAAATATATTCTGCTATAACATCTTCTTTACCTTATAACATGATATTCTTTTCTTTCTTTTTTTTTTTTTTTCGAGACAGGGTTTCTCTGTAGCTTTGGTGCCCGTTCTGGAACTAGCTCTTGTAGACCAGGCTGGCCTCAAATTCAGAGATCCGCCTGTCTCTGCCTCCCGAGTGCTGGGATTAAAGGCGTGCGCCACCACCGCCCAGCTCTTTTTTGACATTTTGAAACAGGTTCTCAGAAGGAGGAGGAGAAGAAACAGGATCTTACTATGTAGCCTTGGCTGTCCTGGAACTCATAGCCCAGACCAGGCTGGCCTCAAACTCATAGAGAGTTACCTACATCTGCCTCCCAAGTGCTTGGCTATAGTGTATCATTCTATGGAGGGCGGCATTGATGGGTTGAAGAATAAGAGGGACAGACAAGGAAGTAAAAGCAACAGTAGCAGCCAAGAAACCATTTAAGGAGGCTTTTCAGTATTCTAGTCAAGATTTGATGGGGAGTCAACTGTGTTGGTGCACACTGTAATCCCAGGACCTGGGGTGTAGAGGTATGTGTATAATCACAAGTTCAAGGCCAGCCTGTCTATGTAGGAGAATGCCATACCAACCAGGGGTATAAAGGGAGGACTCTATATAAAAATATATACATACTATTTTGGGGGGGCTAGGGAGATGGCTCAGCAGTTGAGAGTACTTGTTGCTCTTGCAGAGGACTCAGGTTTGATTCCTAGCATCCACATGGCTGGCAGCCATCCTTAATCTCAGTTTCAGGTGATCCAGCAGGTACATGCATATACATGCATGCAGTCAAAACATTCATACATAATGTAAAATAGATACATCTACTTTTTTTTTAAGAAAAATAGAAAAATGAAGAAGAGGTAGTTGGCTGTGAACCTGGTGAAAAATAGCCTTGCAGAGTGAATATAACTGAGACATAATCACGTTTGCTAAAAGCAGACTGCTCACTGGGCCTTGCAATGTCTGCTGAGCAGCTAAAAATGAGGCTAAAAACATGAGCACGTATGCATTTATTTTGTATGTCTCCTTTGCTATGAGTCATTCACCCTGGCAGTCACCTTGGGTTCCAGGAATAGGTCTGATGGCTAAGTATCCTGTGACAAAACAAATCAAACCTCCACACAGCAATGACTCCTCTGTCTCCTTGTTTATTGTTGAGGCAAGATTGTAGGTATTGTTAGGAATATTTCCTAACTGAGCCTCTCAGAGAACTCTAATCAAACCAGAGTAGACCGGATCAAAAATGCCCACATTTAATGAATGCCGCGCTCTTGGGTGGCTGGGAGCTTGGCAGGGGGATCTCACTTTTGACCAAACAGGTATCCCAAGTTGTCCTTGAATTCACTATGTAACCAAGGATTTAAAAAAAAAATTCTATAATTTATTTATCATTATTTTATGTGCATTGGTGTTTATGTACATTGGTATGTCCATGCAAATGTGCCAGATCCCCTAGAATAGAGTTACAGACAGTTGTGAGCTGCCATGTTGGTTCTGGGAATTGCATCCAGGTCCTCAGGAAAAGCAGCCAATGCTTTTAACCTCTAAGCCATCGCTCCAGACCCCCAAGGATGGTCTTGAACTCCTGATCCTCTTGCCTGCTTTGTGTAAGTATTCCATCACTCCCAGTTTTATGTGATGCTGAAGACCAAACCCAGGGGCTTGTGAATGCCAGCAAGCCCTCCAGTTCAATATATTAAATTACCTCTCAGCTCCTCCCCTCCCCAATTTTCATCACTATTCTTTTTATTCTGTGATGGGTACTGGACCCAATTTGTTGGACTCCCAGAGTGAAATCTGCCCTGAGGACTTGCTGCCTAAAGCACTGTTAACAAACATAAGGCTTTTCTTTTTTCTTTTTTGTTTGTTTGTTTTTGTTTTTAGACAGGGTTTCTCTGTGGTTTTGGAGCCTGTCCTGGAACTAGCTCTTGTAGACCAGGCTGGTCTCGAACTCACGGAGATCCGCCTGCCCCTCTGCCTCCCAAGTGCCGGGATTAAAGGTGTGCGCCACCACCACCCGGCTGTTTCACGTTTTAAACATAGTATTCCGGCTCCCTCTTCACCGTTTTTCACCCCCACCCAGAGTAATGGAGGTTTTCAGAAGCTCCTCTGAATAATTTTCCTTTGTAAAGCAAATGGATTGGGGTGTGGACTCAACCCCCACCCCACCAGGAGATTGGAGATGTGGGGTTGGTTGGTATCCAGGGTCGCCAGTTGCTGGGAAAGGTGAACATGAGTGCTTTGCACGGTGAGGGAATTGGCCCAGAGAGCCACAGTCAATTTATCCCACTCAGTCTTCTGCCCTGACTCTTTTTTTCATCTTTTCATCCCCAACTGGAACAAAATGCAATCAACATGTGTACTTAATTTGATGAGGAGAAAGGGCCAGGAACAACTGTAAAGTGTCACAACAATGGCAGCTGACAGCCTTGACGTCGGTGGCGACAGAGAGGAGAGAGCAGCCTGCTTTGCACATCAAAGAGAACTGTCACGTCCCTCAAGAGAGGATGCTGGCGAGGTGTGGAAGAGGGTATCCGAAATAGGAACCATTGTTTCCAGGGTGAGCAAAACATTTAGAATTTCCTTGGAGAGAGGGGTTTGCCGGTGAGTAGCAAGATAAATAATAAAAGCAGATCCATTTTTTTCTTTCTTTCTAGAAATGACATTGAAATTCCTGCATCAGCCAAGAGAATTTAGAGGTCAATTTTAACTTGCTTTGTTGCCAGGTCTCTAAGGCCTGGAGTGGGGACACCAACTACCTCCAGCTGAGAGTCTTCTCAATCCAAGGCCACTTTATTTTCCTATGTGCATTGTCCTTTCTCAATGATGCATTTTCCATGTGACTCCCTAGATAGCCTTCTTGTGTGTGTGTGTGTGTGTGTGTGTGTGTGTGTGTGTGTGTGTGTGTGTGTGGTGATGTGTATGCAGGCGTGGGTGTGCACCCATGGGGGCTAGAGGTTGACGGAAAGTACCTCATTCTGTTACTCTCTTGTTTGAGATTCAGTCTCACTGACCGTGGAGCTGACTGACGGGTTAGACTGGCTGGCCAGTTAGTCCCCTAGGAGCCTCTTTTCTTCAATCCCAGCGAGGATTACAAATGCATGTAGCCATGCTTGGTCTTTTATGTGGGTGCTGGGACTCAAACCCAGGTTCTCACGCTTGCCCAAGCCCTAGATAGCTTTCTTTCTTTTTTTTTCCCCCTTTGGGGAAAGTAGATGTTTGGTTGGTTGATTTTCCTTTTTATTATTTATTTATTTATTTATTTATTTATTTATTTATTTATTTATTATGTATACAATATTCTTTCTGTGTTTATGCCTGAAGGCCAGAAGAGGGCACCAGACCCCATCACAGATGGTTGTGAGCCACCATGTGGTTGCTGGAAATTGAACTCAGGACCTTTGGAAGAGCAGGCGATACTCTTAACCTCTGAGCCATCCCTCCAGCCCCTGATTTTCCTTTTTTTAAAATATTTATTTTTATTAATTTTTCATCATGCTTCTGGGTATGTGTCTCTCTGTGTGTAGGTGAGTGCAGGTTCCCTGGGAAGCCAGAAGAAAATGTCAAGTTTCCTGGAGTTAGAATTGTAAATTGTATGTCACGTGATGTGAGTGCTGAGAACCAAACAGGGATCCTCTGCAAAAACAGTCTCTCCAGCCCCACGCTGATTGATTTTCTTGAAACAGGCTCTCGCTAGATAGCCCTGCCTCACCTGGAACTTGCTCTGTAGATAAATTGTATCCAGAACTTGCAACGCTCTTGCTTCTGCTTTCCTAAAGCTGGGATTGCAGGTGTGGGCCACTGTGCTCTACTGAGGTTAATCATTTCAATGCAGGTAACCCTCGAGCTATACTTGGTGTGGGAAGTCCTTCTGTATATCTGTTGCTTTTATTGGTTAATGAATAAAGAAGTTGCTTTCGGCCAATGGCTTAACAGAACATAGCCAGGCCGGAAAAGATAGATAGAGAAAGAAGGGGGAGTCAAGGAGAAGCCATGTAGCCCCACCGGAGACAGATGCCAGATGTCAGATGGAACTTGACCCGGTAAGCCACAGCCCCGTGGCAATATACAGAATAATAGAAATGGGTTAATTTAAGATGTAAGAGTTAGCCAATAAGAAGCTAGAGCTAATAGGCCAAGCGGTGATTTAATTAATACAGTTTCTGTGTAGTTATTTTGGGACTGAGCAGCTGGGAACAAACAAGAGGCCTCCTACTACACAGACTAAAAAAATAACCCAGGGAAATAAAATAAACACACATTAGACTTCTCTCAAGCTAGCCTGCACAGTCAAGAGGACCTGTGGTGGAGCAAGAGTGATGGCTCAGTGGGTCAAAACACTTGTTGCTCTTGTGGAGGTCTAGGAGCAAACAACCTGCCACTTCAGTGCCAGGAAATCTGATGCCCTCTGGTCTCCTGGGCATCTGCATGTACATGGTACACACAGACTCATGCAAACATACACGCATATACATGTAAATAGAAATAACAAATCTCTAGAATATAATAATAACAATAAAATCAGTTGTAGACTTATATGATGGCTCAGCAGGTAAGGGTCCTTGCTGCCAAGCCTGCTGACCTGAGTTCAAGCCCCAGGACCCACTTGTTGGGAAACTTCGTCATATTGTCTTCTGACCTTCACGCACACACGCGCGCACACACACACACAAACATTGGCTGTCCAGAGCCTATTCCACCCCCTCCACTACCACCATCATCTTTTTCATTTGTTTGTTTCCAGTGCTAAGGCCCAAACCCAGAGTCTTGGACATGCTAAGCACATGCTACCAGTGAGCCTTACTCAGCGCTAACTTCAGCCATCATGGTCTTGTGAGAATGCTTGAATCTCTCCCACCCATTCACATGCTTACAGCAGGGTGACTCTTGGAGGCAGGTCTTTCTCCACATGTCACAAACCAAACATCTCAGTCAGTCCTATCCCCACCAAGACTGAGATTCTGTCTCTCTGGCACCTGTGGCAGGACCTGCTGGTAGATACATTTTCTACCATATTCATGTAGGCACCTATTATGGTCCTTGGTACCTGTGGGCTGGAGAAATAGCAAGTCGAGGAATGAAAACTACAAGCTTTGGGGGAGGAGGTTCAGCTTCATCACTGGGTGGACAGATAAGACTGTCAATTTCCCCAATTCTCTGAAGAGAAGTGATGTCACTCTACCCGGGAGGAGAACTCAAACTTGTGAGTTAAGTGTGTTGGGTCTCAAACCCAGGACAAATGGCTGATTCGTGCCCACTGACATATCCAAGAAGACTCTGGCTGCTATTATCTCCCAGCAACCCTCAATCTCTACCTGTTAGAGGGCCTTCCTGACTGGCATGCCCCGCCCCAAACTCACCGGCTTCCTCTGCACACTTCTCTGGTTCCTACATAACTCAGCCATGTTGGCTCTGCCAGTCTTTTGGCCCAGGCATCTCTCTTGGTTGGCAGCTCCTCTCCCCCTCCCTCTCTCTCCTCACGCATCCTGGCTCAGAATCATAGTCACTCTGGACTCTCCCAGATGTCTCTGTCTCTGCCTATGTTTTCCCTCATACGTACAATAAACCTTTTCCACCACTGTACCTAGAAGCAGTCATGTCTCTCCCCACCCCCGTTTTTCTTTCTTTCTTTCTTTCTTTCTTTCTTTCTTTCTTTCTTTCTTTCTTTCTTTCTTTCTTCCTTCCTTCCTTCCTTCCTTCCTTCCTTCCTTCCTTTCTTTCTTTCTTTTCTTCATTCAAAGTGCCCAATGCAATCCCTGGAAGATGTCTCAACTTGAAGTCTGGGAGCTTGAGGGCTGGAAATTCAGAGGTAAGAAATCCCTTTGAGAAAACCTCAAGCACCCAAAATGGTCACTAATGTTTCTGCCTTGTGAGCCAAGCCATGTTTTGGGTCACTACTTTTCATTCTCTCCAAGAGAGAGTCCAGAGGGACTTAGATCTTTTATGCCTATTTATGAGCTGTAAGTGGAAAACAGGGCCTCAGGCATGGTACTTGTGTGTTCTCTCAGTGAGCTCCACCCAGTTCAGAAACTAGTGCCGTCCTGGAATTCAGCCCTCCCCATATGCCAGACACATGCATGTGCTTTCTATACGTTTATTTCTGTCCAAACCCTGACAGCTAATCTGAGTATCCCCTCCCAGTTCTGAGGTGAGCCAGTAAGTCAGAAGTACCTGGTGGGAGATTGCTATTCTGGAACGTGAATAGCTGCTCCCACAGCCCCGGTACACCCTCCCAGGGGAGCTTTCCACCTAATGTGCAGATAATTTCACACATTCCGATTCTCTTTCTCTCTCCTTCATCTTGTGTGAATGGTGGTGTGATACGTGCACGCATGCAGAGGCCAAAAGCGTCTTCCTAAAGCACCGTTTTTCTTCTTTCTTTCATTCTTTTTGAGCATGACTCTCAGACTGGTGAAATGGCTCACTGAGGAAAGGTGCTTGCCGACAAGACTGATAACCTGAGTTCAATCCCCGAGACTCACATGATAGGGAGAGAGAACTAACTCATGCAAGCGGTCCTCTGCTCTCCAAATGCATGTCTTGAAAGCTAGCAAAAAAAAAAAAATGGGGCTGGAGAGATGGCTCAGAGGTTAAGAGCATTGCCTGCTCTTCCAAAGGTCCTGAGTTCAATTCCCAGCAACCACATGGTGGCTCACAGCCATCTGTAATGGGGTCTGGTGCCCTCTTCTGGCCTGCAGGCATACACACAGACAGAATATTGTATATATACATAATAAATAAATAAACATTTAAAAAAAATTTTAAAAAATGAATAAAAAAGTAGATGACACATAAAATGTGTAATTTAAAAGAGAGACAGAGTTTCTCACTAAGCCTGGAGCTCACGTATTTGATTGGATTAACTAGTAAGCCTCAGGGAGCCCCTTGTCTTCGCTTCCCCGGTGTTAGAACCATAGGCAAGCTCTGACACACCTAGTCTTCTAAGTGGGTCCTGGGGATCCAAACTCAAGTTCTCAGGACTTCGCTGACTGGGCCATCTCCCAGTATTCTCTCTCAAGTCAAACAGTCTCTATTTGGTTCTCATTTTATAGTGCACATGTATGGGTGCGTGTCCTTGCCACAGCGTACACGTGGACGTCAGAGGACAACTTGCAGCCATCCACACTGCATGTGCAGCCTCGGGGATGCAAGCAGGCTGTCAGCTGTGGGAGCAGGCACCTTTACCCAACAAGCTATCTTACCACCTAGTCTACTAGTTATCTTTTTCTTTCCGTCCATGCCAGGGACGGAACCGAGTGCCTTGAACATGCCACACGAATCCACTAACCACAATAGATGTCCCTTCATTGAGGAATTATTTCTTCTCCAGTGTTCTGGTCAATGCAGGTGGCCTCCAGATTTTTTTAAGCCCTTACTGAAAAAGCTAGAGAGAAAGGCAAAAATGAAAAAGCAAACCCGAGAAGGAAGAGACATAGGGAAGAGAAGCAAGCAATCAACTCCGCAATGATACTCATCCCTTTATTGTCGACTGTGTTAATCTCAACAGGGCTGGGGCCTGCAGGCTACTGGCAGCACCAAGCTAGGGTGCATTTCAACTTAACAGAAAGGCCTCCATCCTAAACCAAGGGGATAAAGGTTAATGTTTTATATATATATATATATTTATATATTTATATATTACATATGTCCCAGATAGTCATATGTATAGCATGACAAGAATGGGCCACTGTTTAACTTTTATTAAAGACCATAACAACAGACACGGAAATTTGGTCCTGATTAAGGCCCTTACTTTGTCAATCAAATGTCTGATACATCAAAAGAAAAGGAAAAGAGAGACAGACTGAGATCCAGCCACCCCTGGTGGCTCTGTCCCTAAAGTATCTTACATTGAGTGTAGTGCCCCCTGCACAGGTAAACACACACGAACACACACACATAAACACACATATACAATACCATAGGCAGGGGCTCCTCCTCTGACCACCCTTGGGCCTAGCCCTCAGGCTGGGGTGCTGAAGTGGGGTATATTGTGCTATAAGACTGTGAGGGACCCAGACTATGTGGCGTCCGTGTGTACGACTGATGGGTATGATGGCACATGCAGCTTCATCTACACATGACAAAGCGGTTAGGGGGAGGTCCCTCGATGCCCAGGTCACACGGGGCGAATCCTACACACAGCTCCCGTCCCAGATACAGCCAAACCTCTGATCGGAATCCTGAGTAAAGGACAGACAATCGCGGGGCTCACCCGTCTAGTCCGGCAGAACAGTAAACAGCAGTGGAGATAAGCGCGAGACCCGCAGAGAACGTGAACCGGAAGAGCTTATTTCCCAGAGTCGAGCACGTTCCGCTGCCCTTGCGTCACACAGGACTCCTGGCAGATCTACCAGCTTCACGCCTTACAGAAACCACAGACCTGCTCATCAGCCAGGGAAAGGGACTCCCAGCGTCAGGGCACCTGAAATCCTAACTTCCTGCTTGCTTTTACAAATTACCCTTTACTACCCAACAAAATATACAATAAATAATAACTAAGGAGTAAACTGTTAAATGTTGACAGCAGAAATTACAATTCCTATGTCCAGAAATTGTGTTCTCATCAACATCTGAGTAGCTCCAAGGCTTGAAAAAGATTACTATAGGGCTAGGCCTGGTGATCCTTGTCTGTAACCCTAGCACTCTGGAGGCAGAGGCAGGATAATGGCTGCAAGCTTCATGCCGGCCTGGTCTACACACTGAGTTCCAGGCCAGCCAGGGTTACACAGAGAGACCCTGTCTCAGAACGAACCAAAGCGAAACGAAAAACAACAGAAATAGAGGTTCATGGATATTCCCTAGAGACATATCAGGAAAGCAATTAGGGAACAAGTCCAAGTTTGTTGGAGGATAAATAGAACTGGATGATTTTAAATTAAGTTAAATTTTTTTAATTTAGTATTTCTTTTTCTTTTGCCATGGATCCAAGGAAGACTTTGAACTTCTGATCCGCCTACCTCCATCTCCTAGGTGCTGGAATTACAGGAGAGCATGTTCCACCATGCTCAGGTCAAACCCGAATGTGAGAAATTCATTTCATCTTTAGTTAAGTGTAAGTCTGTGTCTGTAGGTGGGTATGTGCATGTATGTGCAGGTCATCCGCAGAGCCCAGAAGAGGTTGTCAGATCCCCTGGAGCTGCCTAACGTGGATGTTGGCAACTCAACTTGGGTCCCTCTGGAAGAACAGCAAGTACTGTCAGTCATGGAACCATCTCTCCAGCTTTGATTTTTTTTTTTTTTGAAATAGGGTTTTCTTACATAGACTGGGCTATCCTCATTAGCAATTCTACCTCAGCCTGAGTGACTCTAAGCAACTCTGTGGGGTTGCATATATATAACATTTTAAAAATAAAAACTGGGTATCAGGGCTCACATCTATAATCCCAGCACCTGGGAAGTCGAGGCAGGCATGCCTCAAATTTGAGGCAAGGGTGGCCACATAAGTGGATACTAGAAGCGGGCCAGGGCTATACAGAAAGATCCTACCTTAAAAAGAGAGAGAAAGAGAGAGGAGCTAGAGATGGCTCAGCCGTTAAGAGCACATATTGCTCTTCCAGAAGACCTGAGTTCAATTCCCAGCACTCATGTTAGGTGGCTCACAACCACCTGTAATTCCAGCTCCAAGGGGGTCCATACCTCTGGCCTCTGCATTCATGTACAGACACACGTAGTTGAAAAATAATGAAAAATAAATCTTAAAAAAATAAGTTTTATCTTGCATGTAAAAAATAAAGGTCAATGAAAATTAACTTTTTAAAATAGAAATTTACTTATTACTTGCAATACCTGGAGACATTTGGGGCTGTCACAAAGGAAGGTGAGGAAGGCCAGTTCACACAAGTGGTAAAGAATGGATCAGTTTTCAACAAAACCGTGTTCCCCCAAGATGTGACTAGGAAAGAGGGCTAATAGGTAAATCTGGCAAAGATTGTGCCTGGGTGAGTTTCTTGTACTAGTCGAAGGAGAAAGCGAGGGGTGTTGCTATCTGCGTTTAGTAAGGGGCAGAATGACACTGATTCTTTCCACTAGGAACTGAGATCGGACAGCTTCGGGGAACAGTGATCAAAGCAGGAAGAAGCCACACCTCACATGAGGACAGGTGGTTTGTTCACCAAAGAAACTTCCTGGAGTAGACAGAAACAAAGGGACCTGAGAGGGGACTTCCCTTGATGACAATCCGCGTTCTTTCCACACTGTTCCGTTTCCTGCAGGTCTCATCGTGGCAACAACTGCTTGGCTCACAATTCCCAGTACAAGGGTGGAGAGGGCTGGCAATGAAGTGGAGTTGGGGAAGCCATGAGTTCTTGCCAAGGCGGGAGAGCCTGGGATGAGTCTCAGGGAGGCTACTGAAAGTCCTTGGGAAAGAGCCCTGGAGGCGGGAAGAGTCTGAGGCCCAGAAAGAGGAGGGCAAGGCTCAGTCCGCCAGGAGTACAGGTCCAGTGCTATTAGGGTACCTCTTGCCCTCAATGGACATCAGCAGTTTTCCAGCCCCAGAGAGCATCAGGGCTGCTCACCATCGGACAAGAAGATGGGGACTATGGGATGGACGGGAAAAGGAAGCATTATCTTCTCAGGCACTAGCCGTCTTCCCTTCTGGAGGCAGGTGACATGAGGAGCTTTGGGGCCTGACTGAGGTATCTACCCAGCCAGAAGAAAAGGAGGCAATGCAGTGACCACAGCAGGCCCAGGCAGCTCAGGCGAGGGGATCTCTCCTCACTAACCAAGCTCCATGAATAAATAACACGAATTAAATAAAGGAGACACAGAAAACAGGCAGAGGCACCACCTGCCAGTTTCTCATCCCTTCACACGCACTAGTACACACACACACACACACATACATGCGTGCGTACATACCACACACACACATACACGCGCACCAAGCATCAGATGCGATGAACCAAGGTTGGCTGCCCTGTCCTAGGAGTCTGTATGACGGGCAGCCTGACTGAAGGCCGTCAATCATGGTCTACCACCGCCGTTTCGGGGTGCAGAGGAGCAGAGGCCATGGAGGCATGAGCGGTGGAGGGTGGAGGCCGCTGAGGACTCTGGCACCTGTGCAGAAGCAATGAGACAGACCAAAGGAGGGATTAGAAAAACCAGAGGACAGAAATTCAAGGGTTTTCCTTTCCTTTCCTCCCCCCCCCCCCCCGCCCACCCCCCCCCCCCCCAGTATTTTGAGACAGGGTTTCTCTGTATGTAGCAGCTCTGGCTATCCCGGAACTCACTCTGTAGACCAGGCNCCAGTATTTTGAGACAGGGTTTCTCTTTATGTAGCAGCTCTGGCTATCCCGGAACTCACTCTGTAGACCAGGCTGGTCTCAAACTCACAGAGATCCACCTGCCTCTGCCTCCCAATGCTGGGACTAAAGGTGTGCGCCACCATTGGCAGGCTGTTGTGCCACACGGTTGTGCCATCATATCCTGCCCACAGGTACCACTGTAGATCGAAGGGTGAGGGTTTGTCCCTTTCCTTTCCCACACTATCTGGCTGCCACTCAAACCGTCTACAGCCTTGACCAACCCATACAGTCCCGCTGCTTCCTGAAGTCCAGGGCTCACACTGACCATGGTGGTACTAACCATGATCTTGACTTTCGCACTTTAGACGTGGAAGGTCTTTCCAGAAAGCTGTCCAACCTCATGAGCCTCTCCATGTGTAGTACCCGTGGATCTTGTTCTTGGTCATGAGAAAATTCCATCTCAAAGATGGCCGGTGGGGAAACATCCAATTCCAAAAACATAATATTTTCAGCCTGTGGTAAAATGGTACATCAGCCGTGAGCAGTGGCATATTCCAGGCACTGGACCTTGGGTGTCATGAGGGTGATGGATATTTAGAGGGAGCATTTGCTGTGAGTATCCCTTCCCTGGCTTCCACTTCCCAGCTTCTTACCCTGTATCTGGGATGGGACCCCATTGCCATGGCAACCCGAGCATACTGGCTGATAGGTCTCTTGTAGCCCACTGCGGAAGTTGGCCGCTTCTTCATTTGACTGTTATTCCTATAGGGAAAATGGAATATTAGAATGAATCTACTGTTGGTTTTGTGGGCTTTTAGATTTTCTGGGACTCTGTCTCAAGCAAAAGATGGATGGTGCATAATAATGACACCTGAGGTTGTCCTCGTACATCCACAGGTGTGTGCACACATGTGATGTGTACCCCGGTACACGCAAACACACCCATAAAATGGTTAAACGAGGCCAGATATGGAGGTGCATGCTTGTGCTTCCAGCAGGAAGATCAAGAGTTCAAGATTATTTCAGCTACAGAGTGAGTTCAAGATCAGTCGGGGATGCATGAGATCTTGTCTAACACAATAATAATAATAATAATAATAATAATAATAATAATAATAATAATAATAATAAAAAGCAGGACAGGAGCCATGGGTGTAGCCAATGGTAGAATACTTGCTTGCCATGTCCAAGGCCTTATGTTTAATTCCCTGTACAATGAAAACAGAACACACAGACACGCAGGAGTGTAGAAATGGAGATTAGCAGCATTTATCTTCTGTCTTGAGATAGCACCCATGTAAAAAGCTACACAAGGGCTGGGCGATGGTGGTGCATGCCTTTAATCCTAGGACTCGGGAGGCTGAGGAGGTGGATCTCTGTGAGTTCAAGGCCAGCCTGGTCTATAGAGTAAATTCCAGGACAGTCCAGATTGTTACACAGAGAAACCTTGTCTCCAAAAACAAAAAGCTATACAGGGTAATAAAAGTCTGCTGTTCCAGGGCTGGGGAGGCAGGAGCTGGAAAGGTTTCTGGAGAATGCTCACCAGTTAGTCTAGTTTAGCTGGGGAGCCCCAGGTTTGGAAATAGAACCTGTCTCAGAAAGGTAAGGTAAAGGCTGGCTCTGGTTAAGAGCACTGACTGCTCTGTCAGAGGACTCAGGCTCAGTTCCCAGCGCCCACATGGCAGCTCACAACCATCCGTAACTCCAGTTCTAAGGGAGCTGACACTTTCTTCTGGCCACTGCACACATTCAGTGCACAGGCATACATGTAGGGAAAAAACTGATAATCACAGAAACAAAGATTGAAAAATAAGATAGCTGGGTGTGATGGTGTGCGCTGTTAATCCCAGCACTGGAAGAGGCAGAAGCAGGCAGAGCTCTGTGAGCTTGAGGTCAGCCTGGCTTAACTTTCCCAGGCTAACCAGGACTACACATTAAGACTCTGTTTCAAAAAAAATAATAAACAAACAAACAAATAAGTCAGCCAAAAAGGTAGGGCTGGTGAGATGGCTCCACTGGGGCACTTACACTCTTGCAGAGGACCCAGACTGGGTTTTTAGCACACTCATATGGCAGGTGACAGCTGTCTAATTCCAGCTGCACAGGATCAGATTACCCTCTTCTGGCTTCCAAGGACACCAGGCAGGAACACAGTGCACATAAATACGCGCAAGAAAGACATTCATACATGTTAAGTAAATAAATAAAAGTCAGGCAGTGGTGCACACGCCTTTCATACCAGCACTAGGGAGGCAGAAGCAGGTGGATGTCTGAGTTTGAGGCCAGCCTGGTCTACAGAGCGAGTTCCAGGACAAACAGGGCTACAAAGAGAAACCCTGACTGGAAAAAAAGAAAAGAAAAAAAGAACATTTTTTTTTGTAATGTGCCACTTGACCCATCTCTGTTTTGTTTTGCTTTATTGAGACTGAACCTCACTTAGGGCAGAGTGACCTGAAACTCCATCACGTAACAGAGAATGACCTTGAACTTTGGATCCTTGTGCCTCTACCTTCCCAGTGCAGAGGTTATAGGTGTTTGATAATTCATGTCACTGTGTGGTGCCAGGGATCAAACCCAGGGCTTCATGCCTGATAGGCAGTAGTCTACCACTGAGCTGTAGCCTTAACTTTTCATTGTATTATTATCATATTTTTTGAGACAGTTCTATATCACGATGGCTGGCCTTTAGCTCCTCATCTCCCTGCCTCTACCTCCCAAATTCTAGGATCACAGGCACGGGGGACCACACTCAGCCTGTTGTGTTTTTGTGATACGGGGTCTTGCTATGTAGCTTGAGCTGGCTGCAAACTCTTCCTCTTCCTGTAATCTTGCTCATCCTGCCTCAGTTTCCACAGTGCCTAGATTACAGCCATGACTACCATGTGCAGAACAGCAGAGTTCTTCCCTCAGCAGCTTGATGGATATAACCTAATATTGTAAACACTCAAAACAAGAGAGCAGACAGAGAAAACAAGAAAGTAGTGTCCAATTTAAAGAACAGAGGGCACAGGTTTGGGAGTGACGTAAGACCTGGGTTTGAACACTGTCTCATCCCCTTACATCTGGGTCACCCTGGGAAGGAGCTCACTGTCCCTGGCCTCTAACAGTGTCACCCCCTCAGAACTGCTGGGATTCAACCAGACAAGCACTCAGCACAAAGCACTGCAAGGGCTAACACAGGGCTGTGAATTCACTCCATCTGCTAATTCAAGTAAAGACCACAAATCAAATGAGCAATGAAAAATTCAATAGGTGACATTGGAAGGAAGAAGACAGGAAGGAGCCATGGTAACTCCCAGACAGCACATTCTGTCCCTGAGTAAAACTAGCTGTACAGAAACCCCCAAGCGAATTTGCATTCTATAGGCAAGGAATGAGAAGTTACATTCTTAGTGGAGCATGTGTGTGTGTGTGTGTGTGTGTGTGTGCGCGCGCGCGCGCGCGAGCATGTGTGTGGAGTGCAAGTGCATATTTGTACACTGCAGAGGTGTGGAGACCAGAGGTGGACACTGAGTGTCTTTTTCGGTTACTCTCTGTCCTGGTTAGTTTTTTTAACTTGACACAAGCTGGAATCACTAAAGAGGAGAGAACCGCAATGGAGACAAACGCTTCAATAAGATGGGGCTGTAGGCAAGTCTGTAGGGCATTTTCTTCATCAGTGATTGACAGGCGTGGGCCAAAAGGATTGTGAGTGTGGCCACTCCTGGGTTCTATGAAAAAGCAGGTTGAACAGGCCATGGGGAGAAGCCAGTAAGCTGCACTCCTCCGTGGCCTCTGCATCAGGTCCTGTCTCCAGGCTCCCCCTATTTGCGCTTCTGCTCTAACTTCCACCAGTGATGGATTGTTACCTGGAAGTAAGGGCTGAAATAAACCTTTTCCCCCCTTCTTGCCATGGGTCAGAGTGTTTCACTGCAGCAATGAAACGACACCTTCTATCTTTTTTTTTTTTTTTTTTTTTTTTTTGAGGCAGGCTCTGAACCTAGAGTTTGTCGAGCTCTGGACTAGGCCAGACTTGCTGCGCTGCAAGCCCTCGGGAGCCTCCTATCTCTTTCTCTCTGGTGCTGGGATTGCAAGCATGTGCCACCATGCCTGGCTTTCTACATGGGTGCTGGGGATCTGAACTCGGTCCTCACAGCTGCTACTGAGACAACCATCTCTCCAACTCCGAGAAGTTACAGTCCTGAAATTTAGTTTATTATGCATACTAAAAAGTGCTGGACCCCACTTAGTGGTCCCGATTGGGCCTCTTTACAAATGGAAACGAGGAACAAGAAGGCTTTAAAAGCCCCATTTCATTTTGTTCCCAGGGGCTATAGGAAGCTGGAGAGGCAGGTTTAATGCCAGCCTTGCACAGCAGGCTGCTGGCAATGCATCGTCACACCACAGAGAAGAGAGAGAGAGCTAGGAAACCAACTATCAGTCACAAGGTACTGCACATCTCTTGAATTTTCTTTTTTCTTTTTTTAAAATTTATTTGTTATGTATATAGTGTTCTGGGCACCAGATCTCATTATAGATGGGTGTGAGCCTTCATGTGGTTGCTGGGAATTGAACTCAGGACCTCCGGAACAGAAGTCAGTTCTTTTGACCTCTGAGCCATCTCTCCAGCCCGTCTCTTGAATTTTCGAAAATGCTCCTATGGTGTAGATGAAACAGGAAGACAGGCTTAGAAAGGTCAAGAACCCTTGGTACCGAAGGTCATTCGATTAGCAACCCCAGAAATCTGAATCTTCCCAAGTACTCTTTTTATCCTGTCTGTTGTTGTCTATTGTCTTGGGATGCATGTTGGGGACATGCCGGGGCCACAGAGAGTCTTTGGAAACTCAGGCTCGGGGACTAGGCCAGAGGAGCAGGGCTAAGCAGGTAGAGCGGCAGTCTGCAGGAACTGGCAGTCTGACCCAATGAAGCTGCCTGGTTATTCTGGCCAGCCTGCTGGCGGGAGGGGCTGGGAACGGGGAGTCTTTAACTAGGACACCAGTCTCCCATCCACTCTCTCTCCTGCCCCAGGCCTACTTCCAGGATCAATCTCTAGCTATAAACAGGTCGTGTCTGATAGCCCAGGGCTGGGACCTAACTCTAGTAATCCACACCTCCAAGGGACCAGAATGACAGTTAATATGTTCAGCAGATCCCAAGCATCTGGTCAGGATCTCTTATCAATGACTAACATCGTAACTTTTCTCTTTAACATTAAAGACATTTAATATTAAGATATTAAATATTAAAAACCTGGGTCTGGAGATGTAGCTCGGTTGGTAGAATTTTTGCTTAGAATGGACAAAATCCTAGGCTCCATTTTCTGGAGCACATATACCAGACATAGTGGTATACTCCTGGAATGCAAACACTCAGGAGGCAGCGGCAGGAAGGGAAGAAGGTTAAGGTCATCTTTAGCGACATAACAAGTTCGTGAGCCACTAGCTAGTCTGGGCTCCATGAAACTCTAACTGAAAAGTTAGTAGTAGAGGGCTGCAAAGATGGGTCTCGTTGAGAGCATTTACTGCTCTTGCAGAGGACCCAGGTTTGATTCCCAAGACCCACATGGTGGCTCACAACTGTCTGGGACTCCAATTCCAGAGAATCCATTGCCCTCTTTCCAGCCCCTGTGGGCAGCAGGCACAGAAGTGGTACAGACATTCATGCAGGCAAAACACCCATACGCATCAAACAAAATAAAAGTAAATAAATTGCAGGGCGCTGAAGGCGCATGCCTTTAATCCCAGCACTTGGGAGTCAGAGGCAGGCGGATCTCTATGAGTTTGAGGCCAGCCTGGTCTACAGAGTGAGTTCCAGGACAGTCTTCAAAGCAACAGAGAGAAACCCTGTCTCGAAAAACAAACAAACAAAGTAAATAAGTTATGTTAATAAAATGAAACTTAACTGTGGGCTCCATTTCAAAGGTTGACACTGTTCTCATTATCAGTTGTTTCTAATCATTCTCTTCTTTCTCAAGGATTTTTAATTATGTGTGTGTGTTTATGTGTGTCTCTGTGTGTGAGTGTGTATGAGTGTGTGAATATGTGTACGTATGTATGTGTGTGACCGAAGAGGCCAGAGGCATCCCCCTGCAACTGGAGTTACAGGCAGTAGTAAGCTGCCTGCTGTGGGTTCTGGACTTGAACTCAGATTCTCTGCTTTCGGTCACTGAGCCATTTCTCCAGCTCTCCTCTCCCCGACCCTTGCTTCTCTTACTCTGAAAGCAGGCCTCCAGCATCACTGGTGTACTCCCTGTGGTCCTCCACACACACCCAGGGCAATCCAGCATCATTGGGTGTATTCCCCCTACCCTGGTTTTCCACACACACACACACACACACACACACACACACACACAGCAATCCAGCATCACTGGGTGTGCTCCTTGTGGTCCTCCACACCTACCCAGGGCAATCCAGCATCACTGGTGTGCTCCCCCCATCCTCCACACACACCCAGGGCAACAGATGGGCCTTTTCTGTGATCTGGTCACATTTTCTCCACAGCTCACGTGCCCACCTCGCTGCATTGCCTGCACGTCTGCACTCTCCTGTCTCCTCTTCCTCTCAATTCTCACAAGCCTGTGAAGTCTCACTTTGTTTGTTTGTTTGTTTATTGGTTCTTTGAGACAAGATTTCTCAGTGTATCCCTGGCTGTCCTAGAACTTACTCTGTAGACCAGGTTGGTCTCAAACTCACAGAGATCCGCCTGCCTCTGCACAACCACTGTCCGACACTTTAAAAATAATTTTAACTATTTATTTATTTGGGGGTAAGAGCACAAATGTCAAGTGTCAGGGCACCAGTGTGGAGGTTAGAGGGCAGTTTATGGGAGAAGGTCTGTCCCCCTATACTGTGGTCCCAAGGATCAAACGCCAGTCATCTGGCTTGGTGGCCAGTGCCTTTATATGCTGAGCCATCTCATGGTCCCCTATCACACATATACTTTTGTGAGAGAAGGTCTTAATGTAGCCCAGGCTGGCCTGGAATTTACAGTGTAGCCCAGGTTAACATCAAACATGAGGTGATCCTCCTGAGGACTAATATTACAGCTGTGAGCTGCCATGTGCTTGGTATGTGAGCATGCCAAGACTTGAGGAACAGTCTTACCAAGATTTAGAAAACTCAGTTTACCTTTATTTCCCCCTGTGGGATGGGAAGAATGCTCTTGTGAAACTGGAATCTGGAGACAGGTGTGGTAGGTAGCTCATGCCTGTGGCCTGGTGCTCAGAGGGTAGAAGCAGGAGGCTGAGAAGGTCAAAGTTATCCTTGGCTACAGAGTAAGTCTAAGGCCAGCCTGGTCTACAGGAGACCCTGTCTCAAAAAATTAAAGCAAAGTGGAGGGAGATGGGAGCTGGCTGGGACTACCAGTTCAGTTGGCAGAGTTTACCGAGCACGCACGAAACCCTGGGTTCTATCCTAAATATTGCACAAACCTTTATGACTGGGTCAGGCCCGGAACCTTCCACACTTGTCTCAGGGAAGCCTCACAGCTCTGCATGGCAGACAGTATTATTTCCATTTTACTGACTGAAAGTCAGGTTCAGCCGGGCAGTGGTGGTGCACACCTTTAATCCTAGCACTCAGGAGGCAGGGGGAGGTGGATCTCTGTGAGTTTGAGGCCAGCCAGGTCTACAGAGTGAGCTCCAGGTGGTCAGGGCTACACAGAGAAGCTTGGTCTTGAAAAAACAAAAGTCAAAACAAAACAAAAGAGTTTTCTCTGGTTAGGGGTGACACTTGGGAGGCAGAGGCAGGAGGGTCAGTTCAAGGTCAACCTTGAACTATAGGCTATATTCAGGGCCAACCAGGGCTACAGAGCAAAAAGGCTAACAGAAATACATGAATAAATAAATACATAAATAATGAGCATGTCTCAAAGTTGAACATGGCAGCATGTGCCTGTGGTACCAGATGCTTCAAGAGCTAAGGGAAAACAATCCTTTGATGCCAGGAGATCGGGGAACTCCTGAGAAACATAGAAAGAATGGTCTTTAGGGGGCTGGAGAGATGGCTCAGAGGTTAAGAACACTGCCTGCTCTTCCAGAGGTCCTGAGTTCAATTCCCAGCACCCAGACTCATAACCATCTGTAATGAGATCTGGTGCCATCCTCCTGAGTAAATCTTTAATATATATGTATATATATACCCCAAAATTATATATATATATATTTAATATATATACCCCAAAATTCAAAATTAAAAAAAATACATATTACATTTTATTTATGTGAGTCTGCAAGCATATGAGCCGCGGCATCCACGTTGAGGTCAGAGAATTTGGGAAGTTGGTTTTATCTTTCTACAGTGTGAGTTCCAGGAACTGAATTCATGTCCTCGGATTTAGCAGTGAGTGCCTTTGCGGCTGAGCCATCTCACAAGACCCCAAACTCAGACTGTTTTCAACCCAAGTTCAGTGTTCTCAGCTGTATTGTGATGACTTTGCAAAGAATTTATCATGACTGGGCTTGCAGAGGCCAAAGTTCTCGTCACAATACAACGCTGTGGAGTATAAGCTAAGAGCGAAGGGCCACTGCCGATAGAACACCCTTAGGAGATACTTTTTCTTTAAGTACAGTCAACACTTGAAGTTTTGGGTTTTTTTTTTTTTTGTAGTAGAATTGAACCCAGGCCTTCAGATACACTAGGTAAATGCCCTATCACTGAGCTATCCCTCCAGCCCTAAAAAGAAAGTTTATTTAAAATTTAAAATGTGTGCTTATAAAACAGCCAGAATATGCAAAAATTTTGCTTTCAAGGCAACTTCAACCAAAATTATGATAGTGAAAGAGGCAGAAAGGAGAAAAGGAATAGGGGACAGACTTCCCAAATAAGCTGACATAGGCATGTCTAAACATTGTCCCACGGTAACAATGGCTGCTTGCTTTGGAGAGGGGGCTGGGTGGGGGTGATGTCGTCCTTCATATGTTAGAGGGAGGCCCCTTCTAACAAAAGCTTTCCAAGGGGACAGCATGACCTTAGGTGATTCCCTCCAAACAATGTCTTTCCTTTCTGTGCAGTCTTCAGTGTTCTCAGCCCAGAATCCCACAGGCCCCAGCAAAGCCAACACTTGAGCGGAGCAAAGAACAATGCCCCATGATCCGCAGGCGCTCCGGGGAGACCGGGCTTTTGTGTTTTCAGCCGGCTCCAGGCACGTTTGGGAGTTGCGGGAGCAGACAGGGAAGGAAAGGAGGGGGTTCCTTCCACAGCCTCGGATTCCAGAGCATCCCAGTGACAGGAAAACCACGTTCAAGGCCTTCCCTACCCCCCACGACCCCCCCTCCGCCCCGCCCCGCCTCCAGTTGTGAAAGCAGATATAATGGGGCAGATCTGAGGCTTGGGGTAGGGGAGGTAGCTACCACTCCCTGCCCTCGGCCCACCCTTTGGGGTTCTCTGTGGGCTCACAGTCACAACTGGGACTTCAATGATGAATTGTTTTCTTTTCTTTTTATTCTAACCACCAAGTGCTTTCAAAATTAAAAAGAAAGAACAAAGAAAAGGGTCTGGAAAGACCGCTCAGTAGTTAAAAACACTGGCTACGGCTCTACCCAGATTTGAGTCCTAGCACCAAAACAGTGGTCACAAGGGGGCCTATACTTATGCTCTTAGGGTCTCTGTGGGCACCAAGGAAGCACATGATGTACAGATAGATAGGCAGAAAAAACACTCATACACAGAAAGATGTAAAATAAGTTAAAGAAAGAATTGAAAAAAATCGTCACAGTTGGATGTGGTTGCACATTCTTGCAAACCCAGCCCTGGGAAGGTTGAGACTAGGATCAAGGCTAGCCTAGGCTACCTAGTGAGAGCCTGTCTCAAAAACAGAATCATCCAAGAATGGTGGCTCGAGCCTAAAATCCCAGATTTGGGAGACAGAGGCAGGAGGACCCGGTGTTCTAGGTCAGCCTAAACTACATAAAGAGGAAAAGGGGATCATGGGATTACTTCGAGATGTACAGCCTGGTTACATGAAATTCCATCTCAAAAAAGAAAGAAAACACAGCCACAACAAAGAGCAGTACATAAAGGCGAACTAACAGCCCAGAGTGCTGGAGGAAAGACTAGCTTCAGGGTGTCCAATACCAAAGAGAAGAACCCTGTCCTTCTGAGACTTTCTTTGCTTAAGAAGGGCAACGGAAGCCGGGCGATGGTGGCGCATGCCTTTAATCCCAGCACCCGGGAGGCAGAGGCAGGCGGATCTCTGTGAGTTCGAGGCCAGCCTGGTCTACAAGAGCTAGTGCCAGGACAGGAACCAAAAAGCTACGGAGAAACCCTGTCTTGAAAAATTAAAAAAAAAGTGCAAAATGCCACCACTGAAAAGCCATTACTCGTAAATTTGCTATATCCAACTGGCAGCACATCTGGGGACGTGGGGTCCACACTTTCAGAAAGCCGACAGTTTAAACGGACATGTAATGCGTTGAGGCGCTACAGACCTCCTATTAGTGTCCACTCCTGCCTTGAGGAGGCTGCTGCCTTGCGTGATAGTAGCACCCCTAGGATACAGAGAGTAAAGAATCCAGAGAAGTCCTGTCCCTCCATTGCTATCTATATACAGATTTGGTCCAGCTGGGTAAAGCACTCTGGTAGGTTTGAATAGTCAACCTCATTCTACACAGATACCAGCAGAGGGCGCTGCACACCCAGCTAACTGACGCGGCTGCACCCAAGGGCTCCCTGGTAGAAACAGGTGGAATTGCTGAATCACCCAGCCGAGAAGCTAGGATCAGGCCTCTTTGGTGCCCCCGTCTTGTACTTCTCAGTCTTTCCCTCCAGACCATAAGCTCAGACAATGTGCCACTTACCTTCTGTCTGTGTAGACCAGAGAGAGCAGAGCTGGGCAAACATTAAAATTGTTGCTATTTCTGCAACTGTGTATCCACCAGAAGTAGCCAACTATGACACCAGAGCTACTACACTGGAAACCGAAGTGAGTTCCCCAACACGCACCTCCTCCTACAGGCTCCTTTCGCATCCCAGACCGGTGAAATACTTCCTTCATGGAGACCCCACACAGGATTAGAGCCTGGGAAATCCATCCTCCATGTGCACGCCTCAAGCCCCAAACATCTGTCTTTCTGGAGACAGGGTCCAAGATCCTTGCCACCCACAACCCCAGGAGAAGCACATAAATCTCTAGGTCCAGACAAAGGGCCGAAGGGACTCACACTCCAGCTGGCACCAGGGGCTGGAACTTCCACTGCTCCTCCTCACAGTCCAGGAAGAGCCGGTTCATAATCTTGTTCTTCTCCTCAGGGGGGATGAAGTTCTCAATGATGAGGTACCTGGGAGCAGGAGTCAGACAGAAATGGGAAGGGGAGGGAGAGACTCCGTCACAAAGGCATCAGAGAAGGTGGGGAAGGCGGGGAAGGGATGCCATCCCTACAGAAATAATGGAACTTGTCGGTCGGGCAGTGGTGGAGACAGAGGCAGGAGGATCTCTGTGAGTTCGAGGCCAGCTTGGTATACAGAGCAAGTGCCAGGACAGCCTCCAAAGCGACATAGAGAATCCCTGTCTCAAAACACACACCCTCCAAAAAAATTTAAAATAAAAGAAAAAGAATGGACCTCGAAGACCACTATTTCTAATGCAAAGACTGTGGGCCTGGGGCCTTTTGAGTTATTTTGACCAGTGCTCAGCCTACACTTTGGCAGAGGAAGGCAGAGCCATCAAACCAGACTGAGGAAGTGGAGCAAACTTAAGAGCTGGCCTGTCTCATGAGCTCCAGGTTCAGTGAGAGACCCAGTTTCAAAAAGGGGGCGTTGACAGAGGAAAAACTCCCCAATGCCATACCGTGGCCACCACATGAGACATACAAGCTGGGCAAGGTGGCCTACACCTGGCAACCCAGCAACTGGGGCGCTGAAGCAGGAGGATTGCTGAAAGTTCCCAGACAGCCTGAGCTACAGAGTAGGACCCTGTCCAAAAGAAAGAAAGAAAGAAAGAAATAGAGAAAGAAAGAAAGAGAGAGAGAGAGAGAGAGAGAGAGAGAGAGAGAGAGAGAGAGANGAGAGAAAGAAAGAAAGAGAGAGAGAGAGAGAGAGAGAGAGAGAGAGAGAGAGAGAGAGAAAGAAAGAAAGAAAGAAAGAAAGAAAGAAAGAAAGAAAGAAAGACAGAAACTCAAGCCAGGCAGTGGTGGTGCACACCTTTAATCCCAGCACTCAGGAGGCAGAGTTGCCCATGAATCTCAGTGAGTTCAAGGCCAACCTGTTCTACAGAGAGTTCCAGGACAGTCAGAACTGTTACGCAGAGAAACCCTGTCTTGAAAAACCAACCAACCAACCAAACAACCAAACAACCAAAAAACCACAAGCACTCAAAAAAATGGACACTTAAGTGAGTAGATTATCAAAATATAGCTTTCAGAAGAATCTCTCAGAGAGGCCCTGAGGAATCTGGGGAGACACGGGTACCCAGAACCAGAAGAGGAGCCAGCCCTACTTGAGCTTGAGTTCCCGGGTCTGCTCATTCTGCGCCTCCTCCAGGTCCTGCCGCACACGGATATACTCCTCGTGTTGGTCCTGGATCTCAGCCTTCACCGCCTGCAGCTTGGCATAGAGCTGGACACAAACAGGTGGGGCTCAGAGGCTGCTCGGTCAGGCACCAACCCCCGAGCCTGGGCTTCACAGGCCTAGGCTCAGAATGAGCTCAGAATGGCTGCCCATCACTATCAATCAGGATGGGCTATTTCAAGGGCTACCTCTGTCCCACCTCCCCGTGGTGGCTTGGTCCCTCCCACCCACTGAAACCTTAAGCTGTTACCTGCACGCTCTCTCTCTCTCTTGAAGTGTTTAAATTGAAAGAGAGCTGAGGGAAATTTTGGCCTAACATCCTCTCTTCACAGGAGAGGCTGAATAAACGGTCATAACTGGCCAAAAGAAGAGTGGAGACAAGCCAGGCAGTGCTGGTCCACATCTTTAATCCCAGCACTAGAGAGGCAGAGGCAGGTGGTTCTCCGAATTCAAGGCCAGCCTGGTCTACAGAGAAACCCTGTTTGGGGGTGAGGGTAGCCAGGACCCATGTCTCATTTTGGAGGGCTGGGGTTAGGGGCTGAGTGGGTTGGGAAGGTAACCCACCCCACTCCCACCTATTTGAGAAATTCCCAAGAGTGAGGGCACGGGAGCCTGCAACGGCTTTCCTATTTCCCTCCTAGCTGAGTGATGTTCTAGTGCCCGCTACAGGGACTGGGCCTGGGCTGGTCAGCTCTGAGGCGGTCACAACAATAATCCTGGGGGCGCTCCTGGCTCTTCCCTGAGTACACACTGGAATTTCCTACCCTAAACCCCCATCCCAGGTCACATCTTTCCATGAATTTTCAGGATCCTGGTGACCAGGTCCTTGAATGCTATGATTCAATGGTGACATTCAAAGTAGAGAAGTTAACCATGACCATAACGACAACCACCCTGACACCAGACTCCCGCCCCCTGGTTGTCCCTCGCCCCATCAGCCCAGGCAGTATATATAGCTCAGGGACTGGGCAGTGGGAAGGGGCCTTTGAGGCACCCTCTCTGAGCAGCCAACTCTTAGGCAGCGCCTTGTTTACCCTGCCGCTCGTCTTACCTTCTTGAGTTTCTTGGTTTTGACCTCCACCTCCTGCTGCAGGGACGAGTAGGTACCACGCAGCTCCATGGTCTCCTCATCTCGGAGCAACATCTCCTGCTGCATTTCCCGCTCGCGGCGTTTCTAGGGCAAGGCACGGCAAGGAGGTCACAACAGGAAAGCAAGGCCCACTGAAGGAGGCTAAAGAGCACAGGGGCTGGCTCACTCTGCCTGACACAGGACCCCTCTTTTCAACTTCAGTGAACACAACTATGCCAGGTGTGAGCCTGTGTGCATGGAGACCCCAGCACTAAGAGCAGGCATACCCTGGGGACATTACCTGTAGCATCGCAGCTGATTGGAAACTAACTTGATGACTTAGGAAATAATCACACAGTTGGCAGGGAAGGCCCAGAGGTCTCGTGGAGGCTAACTGTGGGGAGAGGCACCCCTTCTTCTCACCCGAAGAGAAAACGCTGAGCTGGCAGACCCATGGAATCCAAGTGACTTAGCTTAGGTTCTCGACGTTCTAATTCCAGGATTCCCAGCCCAGTCTACCCCACACACGACCTCAAGGTCACACGCTTCCTGGAACCTGAAGTCTAGCAGCCTCACCTGCTCAGCAATCTCCTGTCGCTTCAGTTCCAGCATCTTCTGCTGCTCATTGGTGTGATCCATGATGTTCCTTCCGCCGATGAGTAGCTTGCTCTCCATGGCCTGAGGATACAATGGGGTTCAGAGATGGACTGGCAATGGTCCATGGCATAACAATTTGGGGTTTTTGTTTGTTTGTTGGTCACAGAGTCACATGTGGTTCAGACTAATCTCAACCCTTCTATGCAGTAGAGGATGGCCAGGATTACAAGTGTGAACCACCACACGTAGCTTTATTGGTTTGGTTGCTTTTGTTGTTTTTTGTTTTGATTTGTTGAGAAAGGATCTCACTGTGTAGTGTTGGATAGCCAGAACTTATTAAATAGATCAGGTTAACCTATATGTAGATCAGGCTAGCCTGGAACTTGTGGCAATCCTCCTGTTTCTGCCACGAGAGTGCTGGGATTGCATGTATGTGACATCATGCCTGTTGACCACTTAAGAGATCTTCTCTCTCTCTCTCTCTCTCTCTCTCTCTCTCTCTCTCTCTCTCTCTCTCTCTCTCCTCCTTCATGTAACAGAGCCAAGGATAAACTTAAACTCCTGATCCTCTTGCTTCCACTCCAAGAAGGACCACAAAGCAGAGACTCTGCTCCCCTTTCCTGTGATCCTTCTAGGAGTGGACGTAAGACCTGTCCAGAAGGAGCCTTGTAGCCGTCAGTGGAGATTGAGTTTCCTCCTCCAGCCTCTAGAGCAGCAGCACAGAGCTTACATTGTGGACAGGATCCTTAAGGAATGAATATAAGGCGCCCGATCTCTTTGCTATGGATACGAAGGAATGGCTGGGTCACCATGCCTGTGAGGAGGGTGGGTGGCAATCTATTCCTGGCAACCAGGCTCCAGATGGCATGCAGCAGGAGGAGAAAAGGCAGCCACTGGGCAGCCCAGCCCTTGGACTGCGTGGTTCCTGACTCAGGAAGACAGCTCATCACTGGGGCAGCAGGAAATCTTGGTCTAATCTTGGGCTGCTGAGGAAATCAGAACAACCCAAGAGAGAGAGAGAGAGAGAGAGAGAGTCCCCAGCAACAGGGGACAAAATGAGGCCCCAGCGGCTACCTGTGCTTTAGACACAACCTACAAAACTCCTGCTCTGCCCACTAAGCTGAAGGCCCAGCAAGCCATGCCCTCCCCCTCAGCCACAGTATCAGAACCTCACTTCATTTCTGCATGGCTCACAAACACAGGGGCTGACAGAACCCTCAACAGCCAGGAGCTCCCTCCTTCCTCCCCATGTACCAAATGACGAGACAGAAAATAACAGAGAGGAGAGATCCACACACCACGTCCCCAGCCTCACTGAGATCCATGCTGTGTGAAAGCCCCCACCCCACCTGGACTGGCACAAAGTCTGACCCCATAAGATGCACTGTCATTACTGCCAATAAGAGGGCACTTTCCCAGGGCAGACGACTGCCCTCTGATTTCATTGCTGGCCTCCTGGAAGGCTGACATCACCTTGAACCACTGGAAGAAATTGGCTGCTGCCCCACTGGAATTTTTCCCGGTGGAACCAGCTGACATGTCTGAGGGCTCTCAGACCTGGGGATGCTGCCAGGCTGGGGGAGTGGGCAGCCACCTGTGAGCATCGCATCATTGGTTTCAGGGAAGGCCAGCGGCTAAAGGATGCTGCAGGGAGGTCAGAAGCTGAGTTGTGCAACATGATAGTGGACACTGAGCAAAGCCAGGCCAGATGGAGAGGCGGGAACCTCGCGTCAGACCTATGCAGTCACAAAGACAAAGGAGAGAGCAAGGGGCTATGGAGGGGCTGGGTATCCTTGATGCCACACCATAGCCCTCTGCACCCCTGGATGATTCCCTCACAATCTAGTCCATCACTGTGTCATAGACCTAACTCATCTTGACTCCTCTCAGTTCAAGGTTATAACGAGCATCACCCTGAAATTCGGTGCCCTTGGCAGCTTGCTTTAGCACAGCCTTACACCTTACTCACCCCCATAAATGGCCAGTGATTATATGTCATCATTAAATGCTCCTGATTGCAATTTACATCACTGTCTCCTTTTTGTCCTTCCTGATGCCTGCTGACCTCACTAAAATCTCTAAGGTGTGTCTGGACCACCCATGGGCTCCGACAGCCTCAGTTCCCTCTTCCGTTATCCATCCTCCAAAACCACAAGCCTAAACAGCTTCTCCTCTGCTCAGATTATTCCACGGGCCTCTATTCCCCACAGGAGGAAACCCAGTGTTCTCTTCTCCCCACTCCATAGCTACCTGGAAAACTGTTACTCATCTTGCAAGACCCAGCTGGAAAGCTTAGGAAAATTTCATTGATATCTCAGAACTCTGCCATAACCACGGCACATCCCTAGAGTTTCTCCGATACTAGAAACATTCCGCTTCATCCCCTGTTAGCTCCATCAAGGTCAGACTCATGCCTGGCTCATATGCCAGGGTCCCTGGAGCTTGGCAGAGTATTTGGCATAAAGCCGTTCCCTTTAAGTGTTAGGGGAATGGAACAGAATCCTTAGGCTTTATCCTAAGGGGGATTCCAAGCCTTTATTTTTTGTGGGGGCTTTATCCCCGCCCCTTCTTCCATCCCTCAACTCATGTTCCCTGTCATGGGGTCACAACATCTGGGAAACCCAGTATCGTGGTGGGAAAGGTTGACATAAAGCCCCCTGCTGTTGAGGATCACAGGGATCTGTGCGCTCTAACATCTGGGTGGCATCTGGTTCAGTCTCCATAGCTGACACATTGTCCATTCCAGCCCTGAGTCTTCAGAGTTCGCTCAGTATTTTATGTAATTCTGGCATCCTTTAATCTCCGTCACTTAACAAAAAGGCAATACTTCTCAAATTTTGCTGCCCATTGGAATCACCTGGGAAACGAACAAACCACCCAGACTCAGTGAATCAGAATCTGCACTTTCTGGGTCTGGGGCTTGGTGGATAAAAGGTTTGCTGGGTCAGCACAAGTAATCTGAGTTTAGATCAACAGTGTTGAGAGAGGTGATGGAGACAGTAAGTGCTGAGAGAGGTGATGGAGACAGGAAGTGCTGAGGAGGGTGATGGAGACAGGAAGTGCTGAGGGGGGCATTGGAGACAGGAAGTGCTGAGAGAGGTGATGGAGACAGGAAGGGCCCTGGGACTTGTTGGGCAGCCAGTCTAGGTTCACGGAACTCCAGGCTCACTAAGGAAAATAAAGGTGGGAAGTGATAGAGGAAGATACCAATGTTAACCTCTGGCTTCCACAAAGCTCTCTCTCCTCTCTCTCTCTCTCTCTCTCTCTCTCTCTCTCTCTCTCTCTCTCTCTCTCTCTCTCACACACACACACACACACACACACAGAGTATGCATTTTCCTAGGTCCCTGAGTGATTTATGTGCCCCTGTGTTGAGGGTTTTAGGAGACAAGACTAGCGACAGGAAGAGCAGCATGTGTTCACCAACAGAAGATTGTGCCCTTCTAGCCACTCAGAGTTCTTCCAAACTGGGACAAAATTACAGCAACATTAGGGAAGCCAAAGGCCAGGATTTGAGATGTTAAGATGCTCTCACCCCACTCAAAGGTTGTACATCAGAGGTATTCAACAATGCATGGGGTGTGAAGGCAGTGGTGGAGCACGTCTTTCAGCCCAGCACTCGGGAGGCAGAGGCTGGTGGATCTCTGAGTTTGAGGCCAGCCTGGTCTACAGAGTGAGTTCCAGGAAAGCCAGGGCTGTTACCCAGAGAAACTCTGTCTCAAAAAAAAAAATAAATAAATAAATAAAAAATAAACAACAACAAAAGTTGTTTGTATAAGGAAGCACATACTGATTAACTGTTCAATTTCACAGATGCCCCCAAATCCATTCTCCGTCATAAGGAACGGTGTGAGCTGATCGAAGTAAATAACTAAAAGGCAGGTGGGTGAGCGTCTATTACAGCTTCCCATTTGCGGGAAAGTGATCCTAATGCTGTTCACTAAACGACGGCTGTGGGCAAGGCACTATGAGGCAGACTAAGACAGGACAGAGAAGGGAGAAACCCTCTATGCCTCCCAGAAGACATCGGCTTAGTATGCTGCCAAGGCCAAAACATCCAATAGCAGTGGGCCAAGGACCTTCGTGAAGGCTTTTTGGAAACAAAACACAACAGATTATCCCTTTGCAGAGAACCACGATGCAGCCAAATCTGGAGTACTGTGCCATTCTGAATCTCCAGAGACTCAGAGGAGACAGGCGAGCCGGAGAAGGGCGGCGAAGGCCGTCTCAGGGCTACTGTAAGAGATGGAAAAATAGGATTCCTCAGGCTGCAAAAACAAAGGAGGATTAAGAGGAGAGGCCCGGACACAATATAATCAAAGACGGCTGTAGGAAGGAAGCATCCTGGCTTTCCCGTTCAATCCCAGCACACACATGGGATTTCAAAAGAAGCAGCTTTTAGGACACGCCGGAGGGAAGATGGCCCGGGTAGTGCCGCATGCCTGTGAACCCCAACACGTGGAAGGGTGGGAGGAGGAAAATGGGGAGTTCAAGGCCAGTTCTGGGCACGTGGGGAATTCAAGTTTGACAACCGCTTGGGCTACACAAGACCCGACCTCAAAAACAAAGAAATGAGGGGCTGGAGAGATGGCTCCGTGATGAAGAGCAGTTGCTGCTCTTAGCAGACTCGAGTCTGGGGCCCAGCACCCATGGCAGGTGGCTCATAAAGGCCTGCAACTTCAGCACCAGGGGGATCTGATGCTCTCTTCGCACTTCCAGAGGCGTTTGTATGCACGTGGCATACACATACATGTACATTTAATAAAAAAAAACTAAAAATAAAATGACTTTGGGGGACAAGTAAGAAACGTCATAAATTTCCTAGCATAGCTAATTTCTTTCATCTTTCTTCCCTGAAAATTGTGTGTATAAGAACTAGTTCCAGGAGAGGCTCCAAAGCTATAGAGAAACCCTGTCTCAAAAAACTAAAATAAAGGGCTGGAGAGATGGCTCAGTGGTTAAGGGCACTGGCTGCTCTTACAGAGGTCCTGAGTTCAATTCCCAGCAACCACATGGTGGCTCACAACCATCTGTAATGAGATCTGGCGCCCTCCTCTGGCATGTGGGCATATATGGAGGCAGAATTTTGTATACATAATAAATAAATAAATCTAAAAAAAAAACTAAAATAAAAAAGAATATTTCTAATTATATATATTTTAAAGACAGATTCTCACTGCCTGGTCCAAAATTCGCTGTGTAGACCAGGCTGGCCTCGAATTCACAGAAATCTGCCTGCCTCTGCCTCCCGAGTGCTGGGATTAAAGGCGTGCGCCACCACCACCTGGCTGAAAATAATTTTATTACAGTAACATAAGCATGAAATACTATCATTTAAAAATTGTTATAATAATAGATATAAAAACGAGAGCCTCAGTCAGATGTGGTGACCATTCCTTTAATCCCAGCACTCAGGAGGCAGCAGCAGGTGGATCTCTGTGAGTTCCAGGACACCCAAAGCTGTTACACAGAGAAACCCTGTCTTGAAAATAAAAAAAAAGAGGTGAGCCTCCGCATTTAATTAATTTAATAATCATTTTTTTCCCTCAAGACGGGATTAGGATTGAATGTAACCCAAGTTGCTATATAGCTGAGGATGGCTCTAAATGCCCATTTTCCTGCCTATCTTCCAAGTGCTAGGATTACAGGCATGCACTCCCATGTTTGGCTTCCCTTTTATATTTTCCATGCCATCTTGGTGATCTCATCAAGGCCCAGTCTCTCCTTTCCCAACCACTCTTTTGTGCTGCTTGGAGATGCTTTTTTTGTTTTCGAGGCAAGGTTTTGCTATATCGCCTAGACTTGGAACTACTATATAGACTATATAGGCTAACCTTTATCTCATACGATCCTTCAGGCATCATTCAGGCATGTTCTATGATACCCAGCTGGGGGTGACTCTTAGGTGAACACATGGACCTCTGATATATAACAGAACCATTTATTCAGCTACCTATATCTAGGCCCGTGTTCTCCTTACCCAAAGGTTATACATTACCTAGGTCTTTATCCCACCTGGAACACTGTCGGACAGAAACTGAGCTAGCAATCAGGCCGGGCATCTGAAGCACTGACCAAGACTATGAGTCCCCCGAGTCCCCCAAGTTCCAGTCATGCTCCCGAAGTCACCATGGCATGAGTCCCAGCTTGCTTCCTGTTAGGGCTACATCTTGGACCTAGAATTGCTTCCCGACCCCTCCTGCTGGCTGGCCCTCCTGAGAAGAGATCCTGGATGATGACTAACTGTCCATTTCCATTTATTCAGTGTCCCTCTCCTCAGCTGGTCCTGCCCGGGCCGGATAACAATTGAATCTGTATTACCACTTCTTCGCTAAGGAAGTCTTGCACACTTACTTGAATCCTCAGTGGCTGCCAAGCCGGGCAGACAAGACCAGCCTTGTGTTAGGAGAGGGGGCTGGTTCTGGTATGAGATCAAGATGGGGTCCAGGTGCAAGAGCCTCAGCCCTCCTCCTCCCCAGTCGTGGCCTGTGCTATTCCACCCCACACTCTGAATGTGTCAGACACCAGCTTCTTTGTTCTTTTTCTTTTTCTGTTCCTTCTGAAGATGGACTCATGTCTTCCTTTGCCTTAGAAATCTGTCCTCAGCCACTGTCTGTAGAAAGCAGAGGGGCAAGGAGCCCTCCAACCCTTGTCCAGTTCAAGCTGGGTATGCAGGGCAGAAGGCCCGCTACACGGGGTCCTGGTCCTAAAGAATTCTCTGGATCTCTTAGCCGCTCTGGCCAATGCTTCCTTTGTGATCTTTCGGAGCAAAGGAGTATAGGTGGGTGGGGCCTGGGGACAGGGCTGCTGACCTCTGCAGATGTTAAACACAGCCAGTGTGAGTAAAAGGTCAGCAGAGGTTGTGGGCGTAGAGCAGATCTGGTTGGGAGCTCCAGTGTGCCATGGTCTGATTCTTTCTTTCTTTCTTTCTTTCTTTCTTTCTTTCTTTCTTTCTTTCTTTTTTTTTTTTTTTTTTTTTTTTTTNTTTTTTTGGTTTTTCGAGACAGGGTTTCTCTGTGGCTTTGGAGCCTGTCCTGGAACTAGCTTTGTAGACCAGGCTGTTCTGGAACTCACAGAGATCCGCCTGCCTCTGCCTCCCGAGTTCTGGGATTAAAGGCGTGCGCCACCATCGCCGGGCTCATGGTCTGATTCTTGAGCGAAGGGAATTGATCACATGGTGACCAAGTATCTTGGGAGTCACTGCCACAGACCTCCATGCTTTAGAGATAGGACACGGCGGCCCAGGCATGAAGCCATGCAAGCTTGGCGTCTCCTAACTAAGGAAGCCACGTGCATAACTCCTGTTATATCAACTCTGAACTTTTCAAGTAATTTCCTAAGTTGATTAGGGCTCCGGCTTGGGGTATGAGAGGCAGGTCAGCAGCTGTACAATCAATAACAGTCAGGATCCCCACAGGGACTGTGTCAGCTTGTAGACACAAGGAATTCTCAGAGGTCACTTCTTCCAGTTCCGGGAACAGCCAGAGTACAAAACCAGAGGTTGAACTGGACTCAGAGGCACACACCTGTGGCTCAGGCAGGAGGACCACAAGTTCAAGGCCAACCTGTGCTACATTTAGCAGTGAGATTTCACTACAAGGAGGGGAGGGAAAAAGTGAGGGAGGGAAGCTAGGGGCTTTCGATGCTTTCGTAGAGCGCTTGCCTAGCATGTAAGGGACCCTGAGTTTGAACCCCAGTATCACATAAACAGCAATGGTGGCACATTAGTACTAGAGAGTGAGAGAGAGAGAGAGAGAGAGAGAGAGAGAGAGAGAGAGAGAGAGAGATCAACCAACCAGAGGAGATAGGAGCCCTCTTAAGTGTTGGTCAGGAAATCTAGGCGGGCGACAGATCTGACCAACCACTCCTTGGGGAGGATTACCATCAAATGTGATCCTCCAAGAACAGAAAAGGCAAACCAGCTTTGTTGCCATTGCCAGCTACTCTATGGAAGTCTGTAGAGGACGAGAGTTTCAGCTGTATCTTGCCCCATGTCTGTGGCTAGACATGTGTTTATTAAAGGGCAGGGAGCGACGACTCACATGCAAAGGCCAGAAGACAGCTTGGTAGGAGTCAGTTTTCTTCTTCGGCTATGTGGCCCCGGGGGACAGGGCTGGTATTCCACTCACTAATCTATCTCACCGTCTCCCCCAGACCAGGTCTTTTTCACTTTAATCATCCTATATTATTACCACAAGAACCCATGATGCCACGCGTGTGGTCTCGGCTTGACACAAAGAAGACGAAGGCTCAGACGTACCCACACTTATAGAGCCAGCCAGCAGAATACCGGGACACCAACCTGACTCCAAGGGCAGTGCTCTTATCTCTGCTCCTTGGCTATCCACTGGCTTCAGGTCAGCAGTGTGTAGAAAGAAGCCGAATTTGATATTTGTATCTCTGCTGACTCAGGAGCCATCAGGAAAGCTCAGAGTGCTACTGCGTCCTCTTCTAGCTGAAGCAGCTATGTGGGGCTCTTCTGGGGCCTCTGCAATGGGGGCAGGTCAGAGAGCTCTTACCCACATGCTGGGGGAGATTCTATCAACCTCCCTAAGTGTGGTGACCCCAACCATGAAATGGTTGCTGTTGTCACTTCCTAACTCTAATTTTGCTCCTGTTAGAATTTTTTTTTTTTTTTGGTTTTTCGAGACAGGGTTTCTCTGTAGCTTTGGAGCCTGTCCTGGAACTAGCTCTTGTAGACCAGGCTGGCATCAAACTCACAGAGATCTGCCTGCCTCTGCCTCCCGAGTGCTGGGATTAAAGGCGTGCGCCACCACCGCCCGGCCCCTGTTAGAATTGTCAATGCAAATATCTGTGCTTGCCAATGGTCTTAGGTGACCCCTGTGAAAGGGTTGCTCAACCCCCAGATGCGTCTCAACTCATAAGTTGAGAACAGCTGGTCCTAAAGAGTCTGAAACCTGGAATGCTCGTGGGAACGGCCTAACGTGAAGAGAGCAGGGCACGCGAGTGAGCATTTCCTCATGTGCCTGTTACCCTCTGTGACAATGTCTGAGATGTCAGCCCTTGGACTCCAGAGCTCCTCTCTGGAAAGTGGGAGGCAGGGCACTCACTCTCTTGCAGGCTCTGGTTAAAGAACAGCAGTTGGGCAATGGACATAGAAGCGCTTCACAAATGACCACGTATGTGAAGGGGGTTGGGAAGGTAGCTCATTAAGAGCGCAATTGCCTAACAAAGCCTTGGTAGCAATGAAAAAAAAATCAAGCACAATGACATGCTATGGTAGCTCACTGATTGACTGTGCCATTGGGAAGCGATCACCACTCACGGCAAAAAAACAAACTAACCAACCAACCAACCAACCAAGCCAACGAAATCCCAGCTCAACAGCCCCCGCTTCATCTCTTAAGAGACAGCCCTTCCTACCATCGCAGACCTCTCTCTTCTTTTCAGGCTCCCTGATTGTAGGTCTTGAGGAGTCAGCAATAAGGGAAGAAGAAAGGAGAGATGAAGGGGAGGGAATGAATAGATCTATTTTCAGATGAACAGTGCTATTTTCAGTGGCTTTCTGCCCTGGGGACATAAACCAGGACGCTCCATCTGAGTGTCCTCCTTGGATGGCTCAAAATGCAACGTAAATGCCTGATGTTGCAAGTTCCAGGAACACTCTCATTAGCAAAAGGAAAAATTGGAGACTGGGAAAAGCATCGGCCAGGGAGTGAAGTGAGCTGGCTCCGGCAGGTCCCTGTGCTGGGTAAGGTGGGGAGGCACACACTGCTCCTTCCACACCAGAGAAGAGCATGAGGAAAAGGTGGGGCCTGGCAGTGGAGGTGCACATCCTTAATCCCAGCATTCAGGAGGCAAAGCCAGCCTGATTTACAGGGAGTTCCTAGGCAGCAGGGATAAAAAAAAAAAAAAAAAGACTATACTTACTTATTGTGTGTGTACATGTGTGTGCTTGTGCCACAGTGGGCCTGTGGAACTCAAAGGACAACTTGTGCAAGTTTGTTCTTTACTTCTACCCCATGGGACCTGGAACTAGAACTCAGGTCACAGATTGGAGGCAAGGGCAACTGTCATTATTCACTGAGCAATCTCACTGGCCTCACTATTTTTCTCCGGTATTTATAGCTTCCTAGAAGGTTTTCTCCAACACCTGGGATGCAAATCCAGGTGACAGAATGCCAGTTCGTCAGAACTGACAAAATCTAAGGATGCTTTTCAGAGAGGAAGTACAGGGCCCTGAGGGTGGGTCGTTCCAGGTGACAGAGACTCAGGGCTCCCAGCCCCACCTCAGTCACACCCCTCTCTACCTCTTCTCACCAGGCCTTCTGACCCTGAGTTCCTGACCATCTGTCACCACGGGTCATCAGCAAGATGCACCCAATACCTATTGATTGGATCGTTTTTACATCCCTTGGGAGACCAAGAGATGTGTACAAGTCACAGGATCATTGGTAACTAAATCCACTGAATGTTACACAAACCCCGATTTCTCTAAATTATCACTGCTTTTAAGTGAATCATCCTACCATGACACAGCACACACAGACACACACAGAGACAGACACACATACACATATATGCACAGGTACACACAGACATACACACAGATACAGATATACATAGATACATACATACACACACACATACACAGACACATATACACACAGACACACACATACATACAAACACAGGCACAGACACACACACATTTTTGTGTGTTGGGGGGCACTGGGTTTGAACCTAGGGCTTCGTTCCTCCTTGGCAATCACATTACTGTGACTCATTTATCACTCTCTCCTTTTTCATTTTTTATTCTGAGACAGTTTCACAAGTTGTCCAGGTTGGCTTTGAACTCATTCTGTACCCAGGTCAGCTTTGAATTTATAGTTCTTTGTTTCAGCGTTTTGTTTTTTAATTATTTATGTGTATGTATGTAAGCCTGTGAGAGTCCATGCATACCACATACATGCAAGAGCCTGAAGAGGCCAGAAGAGGACATTGTGTTCCCTAGAACTGGAGTTTCAGATGGTTGTAAGCCAACACTCGGGTCGGGGGAACTGAACAAAAGCAGTAAGCACCATCATCCTTGAGTCGTGGCTGGAGTAGTGGACCTCAGGCCTTTGTCATCAGGATGGGTTAACACTTTTTTTTTTTTAAGATAGGGTCTCCTGTAGCTGAGGTTCCTCAAACTCCCTGCGTGGCCAAGGTTGTCCTTGAACTCCTGATCCTGATCCTACTGTGTTTACATTTCAGGTAAAGGCACCACTTCTGGCTCCCTTTCTTTCTGTGTGGAGTCTAAATTCTCCTCTATTTTTTGAAAACCATACAACCCTGACAACAGTTTATTTTCTTTATTTAAAAGTTAGATTTGTTTTTGTTGAATTTAAAAAAAAAAAGACAAAAATAAACAAGGGCTGGCAAGAAGACTCAGCAGACATAGACAGAGACACGGGTCACCATTCCTGACAACCTGAGTTCGATCCCGTAAACACAAAGAACCAACTCCCCAGAAGTTATCCTCTGATTTTCATTACTGCTGTGCCATTAACTGCCCCCACTGAAATAAATAAATGTAAAAAAAAAAATTTAACTGGAAAATTAAAAAAAAAAAAAAAGAGCCAGCCATGTGCCAGTAGTCCCAGCCCCCGGAGAGGCTGAGGCAGGAGAGTCATGAGTTCAAAGGTAGCCTAGACTATACAATAAGACTCTACCTTATAAAAATAAAAGGCAGTAGGCCTGGAGATGTAGATTATCTGCAGAGCGTTGTAGTGTACAAGGGCCTGCATTCAATGCCCAGCAGCGCAAAACAAATCAAACAAAAGCAATACTGTGCTTATTGTAAAAATAAATAAACAGGCTGAGTGTAGTGGCACACCCCTGACGTCTCATTGGGGAAGACTGAGGAAAGAGGACCACAAGGTCCAGCCTGGGCTATATAGTGAGTTGCAGGCTAACCTAGACTATATAGCGAGATCCTGATTCAAATAAAACATAAGGGCCGCAGTTGCAGCTTAGTGGTACACTTGCCTCGTATGGATGAGACCTTAGGTTCACTATTGCCCAAAAAGAAAAAAAACCTAAATAACGTACTAAACAAAATATTGTTGTTGCTGTTTTTAGAAAAGGTAAAAAGTAGCAAGGCATTGGAGGTTGAGGTGGGAGGACCTCAAGTTCAAGGCCAGCCTGGGCTACAGGTTAAGTTTTAGGATAGCTTGGGCAATGAGATTGACTAAAAATTGTTTTTTTAGGACATGATTTGATTGTATGAATTGGTGGTGACGGGCTGAGTACAAGCACAGGTTTGCATCATATGGTCCAAGATGATTAGTTAAGCATCCCAGGAGATGGGAGCTCCCTCTGGGACCTGTTAGTGAGGGACATGGCATAAATCTGATCAGGTGCGTCGCAGCGTGGAGGGGAAGGTCATGTACTATGGTGCCAGTTAGTCACAGCCTCATGATTCTGGAACTACATGCCCAAGGCATATGACACTGCTCATGTCCCTACTTGTCACATGAAAACTGCCACGGCGCTGCTTCATGGTGCTACTGTGAGCAGAAACGACACCATGCACATAAGACCGTATCAGAGGGTTTTGTGTTAAGCGCACAAGAATAAAAGGGAGCTGCATTATTGGTACTATTGCCATTGGCATCTTCCCACGAGCCTAATAAAGCAAAGAAAGAACAAGAGCCAGGGGGCGGTGGCGAACGCCTTTAATCCCAGCACTCAGGAGGCAGAGGCAGGTGGATCTCTGTGAGTCAGCATGGTCTACAGAGCAAGTTCCAGGACAACTAAGGCTGCATAGAAAAATCCTGTCTCAAAAAAACAACAATAAAATAATAATAATAAAACAATAAATAAAATAAAAAGGGGGCTAGAGAGATGGCTTAGCAATTAAGAGCCCTGGGTGCTCTTCCAGAGGACCAGGGGTTCAAGTCCCAGCACTCATATGACAGTAACTTCAATTCCAGGGGATCTGACACACTCACACAGACATGCATTCAGGCAAACACCAATTCATATAAAATAAATATGTAAATCTAAAAGAAAGAAAGAAAGAAAGAAAGAAAGAAAGAAAGAAAGAAAGAAAGAAAAAAGGAGAAAGAAGGAAGGAAGGAAAAAGCCTGCATGACAACTACCCAGTACAATAGAAACAGCTCAAGCCAGGGTAGTTTTTTCTTTGGAATATGTAGGAGCTAGTATTCTGAAGATGGAGGCAGGAGGATCAGGAGTTCAAGGCTAGCCTCAACTGCACAGTGAGTTCCAGGGTATCTGGTTAGGAAAGGTGAGATCCTATCTCAAACAACAAACAAAGCCAGAAGCAAGCCAGGCTTAGTGGTGCACTTAATATAATCCTAGCACTTTAGAAGTGAGGGCAGGAGGCCCGGAAGTTCAAGGTCATCCTCAGTCACAGACAGAATTCAAGACCAGCCTGGGATACAGGAAACCACGTCTCAAAAGAACAAAGCAAACAGGCAAATGAATGAAATCTGGGAGGAAAAAGATAACTGGACAGTAACATTTTTCTGTCTGTCAGTTAATGTCCAGGACTTTCTGAGGATGTTAGGATATTAAAAACTCCAGGAGGGCTGGAGAGATGGCTCAGTGGTTAAGAGCATTGCTTGCTCTTCCAAAGGTCCTGAGTTCGATTCCCAGCAACCACATGGTGGCTCACAACCATCTATAATGAGGTCTAGTGCCTTCTTCTGGCCTTCAGGCATACACACAGAAAGAATATTGTATACATAATAAATAAATAAATATTTTTAAAAAAGGGGAAAAAAATAAAAACTCCAGGAGCTGGGGCTGGAGAGATGGCTCAATGGTTAAGAGCACTGCCTGCTCTTCCAGAGGACCCAGGTTCAATTCTCAGTACCCACATGGCAGCTCACAGCTGTGTCCAGGAATCTGATACCCTTACATACATGCAGGCAAAACACCAATGCACATGAAATAAAAATAAATATTGAAAATAATCAAATCAAAATCCCAGACACTTAGAGAAAGAGCACAGCTCAGCATGATTGAGGACTTGGCTTCATTTTCCAGCATCAAAAGGTAGATAATAATAGTGGGATGTGGTTGCACACGCCTCTAATCCCAGACAGGAGTGGACAGAACCTCTGAGGTCGAGGTTGAGGCCAGCCTGGTATACAGAGAAAGTTTCAGGACAGCNAAAAAAAAAAAAAAAGAGCCAGCCATGTGCCAGTAGTCCCAGCCCCCGGAGAGGCTGAGGCAGGAGAGTCATGAGTTCAAAGGTAGCCTAGACTATACAATAAGACTCTACCTTATAAAAATAAAAGGCAGTAGGCCTGGAGATGTAGATTATCTGCAGAGCGTTGTAGTGTACAAGGGCCTGCATTCAATGCCCAGCAGCGCAAAACAAATCAAACAAAAGCAATACTGTGCTTATTGTAAAAATAAATAAACAGGCTGAGTGTAGTGGCACACCCCTGACGTCTCATTGGGGAAGACTGAGGAAAGAGGACCACAAGGTCCAGCCTGGGCTATATAGTGAGTTGCAGGCTAACCTAGACTATATAGCGAGATCCTGATTCAAATAAAACATAAGGGCCGCAGTTGCAGCTTAGTGGTACACTTGCCTCGTATGGATGAGACCTTAGGTTCACTATTGCCCAAAAAGAAAAAAAACCTAAATAACGTACTAAACAAAATATTGTTGTTGCTGTTTTTAGAAAAGGTAAAAAGTAGCAAGGCATTGGAGGTTGAGGTGGGAGGACCTCAAGTTCAAGGCCAGCCTGGGCTACAGGTTAAGTTTTAGGATAGCTTGGGCAATGAGATTGACTAAAAATTGTTTTTTTAGGACATGATTTGATTGTATGAATTGGTGGTGACGGGCTGAGTACAAGCACAGGTTTGCATCATATGGTCCAAGATGATTAGTTAAGCATCCCAGGAGATGGGAGCTCCCTCTGGGACCTGTTAGTGAGGGACATGGCATAAATCTGATCAGGTGCGTCGCAGCGTGGAGGGGAAGGTCATGTACTATGGTGCCAGTTAGTCACAGCCTCATGATTCTGGAACTACATGCCCAAGGCATATGACACTGCTCATGTCCCTACTTGTCACATGAAAACTGCCACGGCGCTGCTTCATGGTGCTACTGTGAGCAGAAACGACACCATGCACATAAGACCGTATCAGAGGGTTTTGTGTTAAGCGCACAAGAATAAAAGGGAGCTGCATTATTGGTACTATTGCCATTGGCATCTTCCCACGAGCCTAATAAAGCAAAGAAAGAACAAGAGCCAGGGGGCGGTGGCGAACGCCTTTAATCCCAGCACTCAGGAGGCAGAGGCAGGTGGATCTCTGTGAGTCAGCATGGTCTACAGAGCAAGTTCCAGGACAACTAAGGCTGCATAGAAAAATCCTGTCTCAAAAAAACAACAATAAAATAATAATAATAAAACAATAAATAAAATAAAAAGGGGGCTAGAGAGATGGCTTAGCAATTAAGAGCCCTGGGTGCTCTTCCAGAGGACCAGGGGTTCAAGTCCCAGCACTCATATGACAGTAACTTCAATTCCAGGGGATCTGACACACTCACACAGACATGCATTCAGGCAAACACCAATTCATATAAAATAAATATGTAAATCTAAAAGAAAGAAAGAAAGAAAGAAAGAAAGAAAGAAAGAAAGAAAGAAAGAAAAAAGGAGAAAGAAGGAAGGAAGGAAAAAGCCTGCATGACAACTACCCAGTACAATAGAAACAGCTCAAGCCAGGGTAGTTTTTTCTTTGGAATATGTAGGAGCTAGTATTCTGAAGATGGAGGCAGGAGGATCAGGAGTTCAAGGCTAGCCTCAACTGCACAGTGAGTTCCAGGGTATCTGGTTAGGAAAGGTGAGATCCTATCTCAAACAACAAACAAAGCCAGAAGCAAGCCAGGCTTAGTGGTGCACTTAATATAATCCTAGCACTTTAGAAGTGAGGGCAGGAGGCCCGGAAGTTCAAGGTCATCCTCAGTCACAGACAGAATTCAAGACCAGCCTGGGATACAGGAAACCACGTCTCAAAAGAACAAAGCAAACAGGCAAATGAATGAAATCTGGGAGGAAAAAGATAACTGGACAGTAACATTTTTCTGTCTGTCAGTTAATGTCCAGGACTTTCTGAGGATGTTAGGATATTAAAAACTCCAGGAGGGCTGGAGAGATGGCTCAGTGGTTAAGAGCATTGCTTGCTCTTCCAAAGGTCCTGAGTTCGATTCCCAGCAACCACATGGTGGCTCACAACCATCTATAATGAGGTCTAGTGCCTTCTTCTGGCCTTCAGGCATACACACAGAAAGAATATTGTATACATAATAAATAAATAAATATTTTTAAAAAAGGGGAAAAAAATAAAAACTCCAGGAGCTGGGGCTGGAGAGATGGCTCAATGGTTAAGAGCACTGCCTGCTCTTCCAGAGGACCCAGGTTCAATTCTCAGTACCCACATGGCAGCTCACAGCTGTGTCCAGGAATCTGATACCCTTACATACATGCAGGCAAAACACCAATGCACATGAAATAAAAATAAATATTGAAAATAATCAAATCAAAATCCCAGACACTTAGAGAAAGAGCACAGCTCAGCATGATTGAGGACTTGGCTTCATTTTCCAGCATCAAAAGGTAGATAATAATAGTGGGATGTGGTTGCACACGCCTCTAATCCCAGACAGGAGTGGACAGAACCTCTGAGGTCGAGGTTGAGGCCAGCCTGGTAAAAAAAAAAAGACAAAAACCCAACCAAACAAAAAAACACAAATAAGCAAAACTTCTAGATCCTAAGTGCAGGGGTGTGCAAGCTCTAAGCACGGAGATGGACCTTTTACACCCGCACAGCAGTTCCTAGGGAGAGAGGGGCGGGTCATTCTCCTAGCCACTCAGACATACTACTGGGTTCTGCAGCTACAGAAGTGACAATGACTGGCAGGGCAGAGTGAAGGGCAAAGTCTCTTCTTGATCTGAATTCTAGGCCTTTGTGCTGGGTCCTCAGGACACAATGAGGACATTTTCACAGCCACTCCATCTAGTCCCATGTCTCTGGGGGCCGGGAGGACCACAGGCAGCGATGCTAACACACACTCCTCCAGCCAGTACAGAGATGAGAGACCCACACTAACCAAATGGCCTCCTGAGCGGCATGAGAACCTGAAGCCCAAATGGCAAATGGAAATGAATTATTATATAAAATCATGTTTAAAATGTATTGTGATATACATACCTGTAAACCCACCACTGGGATGTGAAGGCAAGAAAACCAAGTGCTGAAGGCCAGCCTAGGCTACAGGAGACCCTGTCTCAAAAAACCAAACTAAATGGGGACTATGGACGTAGTTGAATGTGCTTACACGGCATACATAATATAGTCCTGGGTTCAGTCCCTCGCACCAGGTAAACTGGGTTTGACGTGCAAGCCTGAGAGTCCAGCACTGAGGAAGTAGAAGCAGGAGGATTAGAAAATCACGGTCATCCTTGGCTATGTAGCAAGCTCCTTGAGAGTCTGTGCTATATACGACCCTGTATCAAAAAACAAAGTATTCTCTTTTCCAGATCTTTAGATCAGACTCAGGGCCTCGGATTAGCCAGGCAAAGCTCTGCCACTGAACCACACGCCTCGGATTCTGAGAAAGGGTCATGATCAGTGTCCTGCCTCTACCTCCCAAGTGCTGGCGCCACCACACCTTCTCACTGGCTCCACACTGGTCAGACTTTTACATTACAAAACATTCTGGGCAAGCCAGGCGGTGGTGGCGCACACCTTTAACCTCAGCACTGGGGGGCAGAGGCAGGTGGATCTCTGTGAGTTCAAGGCCAGTCTGGTCTACAGAGACAACCTGTCTCAAACAACAACAACAAAACTCCTCTGGGCACAGAACACTTCTGTGAACTGACCACACTCACCAGTGATCAGAAGAAACCCAGGAATACTGGTACTCTCCCACCAACAAGGAGAGGCCATACACATCTACCTACATGTTAGCTCCAGCCTGGAAAATGGTCCGTGTGCTACCGTCAAGCTTTTCCCAAGGTCTGAGAGTGGAAGGCTCAATCGGGATGGGGTCAGGGTGCACACAGGGCTCTGATGACTAAGCCTGTACATTCCCCAGTGTCTGCACAGGCCCGATGTCCTTGAGAACACGTGTTTGAAATCAGATCAGCTTTGGGAAAGAAGACACTCTCTAGGCAATTATGGAAGTTTCTGGGGTGGTGTCCAGCCCTATTTGGTTGCTGATAAATTCAGTAAGTATTCTACTATTGAGCTCCATTTCCAGATAGAGCCTATTAACACATAATAATACATTCAAATCAATGAGTCTGGGGATAAATTGAAAATGAAACTTATGCCCTGGCAATGCTGAAACGTGCATGGGCAGCCCGTATATGGTGGTTCTGTTGACCTTGTCCATACTGGGTTTCATGATCTAAGTTGATGAGGATGACTGAGCAGGTCTCTTCCTCTGGGGATAAGTACCCACAAAACCACCACCACTAAGGCCACCCAATAAGGTGGGCTCACATAGCACAGGCTGGCTTCCAATTTGCTGTGCAGCCAAGGGTGACCTTGAACTCTTGATCCCCCCCCCCCTTTCCACCTGTTGAGTGCTCGGATTACAGGCTTGTGCCAACAAGCCTGGTAAGTCCAGTGGGCTGAATTCACGGTTTCAGACATGCTAAGTAACTACTCTATCAATTAAGCTATATTTAAAACCCACACTCATTCTTTTGTTTTGTTTGAGACAGGGTTCCTCTGTGTAGCCTTGGCTGTCCTAGAACTCAATCTGTAGACCAGGCTGGCCTTGAACTCACAGTTTTTTTGGCCTCTGCCTCCCAAGTGCTAGGACTAGAGGTGTGTGCCACTGTCACCTGACCACACACTCATTCTTAAAGCAAGTAGATTCTGTCGATCAGTTCTTGAAACCAGTCATAGTGTGATTCATGCTTACAGTTCCAGAATTCAGGATATTGAAACAAGGCATTTGGGAGTTGGAGGCTAGCCTGAGCGACATAATGAGACCTTGCATTAATAATAATGGGTTGGGGGGCTGGAGAGATGGTTTAGCCATGAAAAGCACTTGTTCTTGCAGAGGACCCAGATTTGAGTCCCAGAACCCATATGGTGGCTCACAACCATCCACAGCTCCAGTTCTGAAGGATTCAACACCTTCTCCTGGCCTCCAGGGCACTGAAGGCATGTGGTGAACAGCCTTATACACACAAGATAATAAAATTAAATTAAAAAAACAATAATGGTTTTGTTGGGCGTGGAGGTGCACAGTACTTGAGAGGCAGAGGCAGGTTGATCTCTTTGAGTTCAAGGCCAACCCGCTCTACTTATCAAGTTCCAGATCAGCCATCAACACTTAGCAAAACCTCTCAAAAACAAACAAGATAATATGAATCATTTTAAAAAGTTATTTGTATTATGTGGGGGGTATTTCTCAGTGGCAGATTGCTTGCCTTACATAAATGAGGAAGGTGTTTAATTAACAGCACAGGAAAAAGAATCTAACTAAAAATAAGATAGGGTTAGGATGTAGCTCAACAGTTTAACGCTTATTTAGTATGGACAAAGCCCTGGACTTAATCCATAAAGAAATAAAATAAAATGGGAACAATAACAAATACATTTCCTGGAAGGTGCTTGGGTAGAACAAATGACCTAATTTGCATGTTTGCATATAGTTAGCATAAAGCAGATCTTAATAAACCTCATTATTATGGCTGAGATTGTTAATGCTTGGGTTGAAGCTTCCCGTCCGCTAACCCGATCTGAGGATAACGCTTATTCTCCAACATAGGAGGCAGAAGAGGAACCCACAAAGGGGACAATGAATATTCAGTTAGATTTGTCCTCCCTGCGGTGATCTCATCCCTCTGGCTTGGGTGGCTGTTTCTGAGGGTTTCTTTTCTAAACCCACCACCGCAGAGAGAGAGGGAGAGAGGGAGTTGGGCTCCAGCCAGAGTCCCTGCCCCTCACTCGGTTGATCTGCTTGCTTCTTGCAGAATCACCGCAATGTTACAGATGCTTCTCTGGAATGGTCCAGCCTGGGGTTTGTGTCCCACCTACCTAGAACAGCTTCCTTTCAAAGTTTGTGAAATCGATATCAGTCTCTCAGAAGAAGTTAGCTTTAAAATAAAGCAATCACTTGCAAATTTTCTTGCACAGTCAAATTTGACTAGAGATGGTCTCCTCTACACCGGGTCACCAGCGCGCGTGTGGGCGGTTTCCGAGAGCACTGTGAGTCTGCAATGTTAATGTTACCTTCTTCCTCCTACTTCATAGCATGAGACTGTCAAGTCCCTCAGACCCCGGGAGATATGACCTAAGTGTGTGGCTTGCTAATGATTAATGTACACAGGGCACCAGCCACAATCACAATCTCACACATCTGAACCCTTCACGTTCTGAGGCCCAAAGCAAATATGGTAAGAGTCAAAGGAGAATTTTTTTTTTTAAAAGAGAGAGATTTAGAGGAGACAGGCATGGCACTTGGTGCACATCCAGAGAACAAAGAGAATCAGGAGCCTTGAGGGTAGCAGGCAGGGAAAGCAGGCAAGACAGACTGGAAGATGAGTCAGACCCTGAATGAGGGCACTGGGTCGACTCAGCTGCACTCAGCCGGCCTGGGGTGGGGGTAGGGGTGGTAGGAACTGGAGGAAGGAATGGCAGGGGGCAGAGAGAGAAATGCAGTTGATGGCTAACCAGAAAGTGGGGAAGAGTTCGCTGCAGATGGAGAAGGGAAAGCTCCCAGGCTCCTGAGGTCTCCACGACCTTTCCTGCCTGGCTCTGCAGAGCAGTGAAAACGCACTGAGAAAAGCCGGGTAAGGAAAGGGTTAAACTAACAACAAAGCTGTCAGTCTTGGACCCCTGCTTGGCAGACACAAGACACCCGGTGGTCGCTAATGCCCTCCATTCATTTCAATGTTTTCAGCCTATTTCAAATGCCCCGTGCTAATAATGATCTCATTTCATCTCCAGCGCAACCCTGGGAAAGAGGTGGGACAGGATCTTACAGCCACCCTGTGGCTCCCTGAGGAGCTGTCAAAATGTTTCCGCCACCTCAGAACCCAACCCGGCTGTATCCTGAGGACAGGCAGGACAGGAGGGCTGGGCCCTCTGCCTGGTTCCACCCTGGCCTTGGTCCGGATGACACGGAGTCTTTCCTCTCCTGGAATTCTCCAGGCTGCTCAGTCTATATCTGATAACCAGTACCCAACAGCCACCTCACCCACTCCCCTGGGATCTATGTCAAGCTTCTGTTTCTCTTTAGCTAACTGGGACCCAAAGCTCAGAAAGGCAAAAGCCTTTGCCCTGAGTGGCATGAAAAGAACACAGGGCAGGGGAGATATCAGAAGACCTGAAGTCTGGCACTGGCTCTGCCATTTAACCAGATCCATAGACCAGCCTTGCTTTTCACAGCTGCCGAATGGAAACAGTGTCCCCTACAAGGGAGTTTTGAAGGAGTAAGATTAAGATGTCACAGTGTTACATAAAAACAAATCGCTTGAGCTGGAGTGATGGTTTAGCAGTTAAAAGTGCTTACCAGTCATCCTCAGTACCCACCTGATGCCTCACAACTTCCTAGAACCCAAGTTCAAGGTCATCCAATGCCCCCTTTAGACTGATCTCTGCAGGTTCCTGAACACACGGGGCAAGTCACCCAGGCATACATGTACCCATAAAATAAATACACCTTTAAAAAAATTAGTTTTGGCCGGGCAGTGGTGGCACATGCCTTTAATCCCAGCACTTGGGAGGTAGAGGCAGGTGGATCTCTGAGTTCAAGGCCAGCCTGGTCTACAGAGTGAGTTCCAGGACAGGCTCCAAAGCTACAGAGAGAAACCCTATCTCAAAAAAAAATACTTAAAACCAGGTTTTTATCCAACACAGTCTCTAGTGGGACTGAGACCGGGGCCTTCCTGGTTGGGTTCTGGGTGGAGATCTGGCCCATGCAGCTCATGGATTTCCTAAGCCTGCCTGCAGCTCCAGGCTTAGGGTTGGGAGCCCCCTAAGTTGATCCCCCGCTAGCAGACCATGTGACTCACCAGTGCCCTTTGCTTGCAGGCTCCATGCAAGTGATGAACAAGACAAGGCGCATTATGGAGCAGGGTGGGGCACACTTCATCAACGCCTTCGTGACTACGCCCATGTGCTGCCCTTCTCGCTCCTCCATCCTCACGGGCAAGTACGTCCACAATCACAACACCTACACCAACAATGAGAACTGCTCCTCGCCCTCCTGGCAGGCACAGCACGAGAGCCGCACCTTCGCCGTGTACCTCAACAGCACAGGCTACCGGACAGGTGAGGACCAGGGTGAGGGTATTGGCTGAGGGGTCTCCTCAATGGATAGGTGGCCTCTTGCGCCCTCAGTGAGCATCTAGGTGTGATACCCATACTACATGGGTAACCCACCATAAGTCTGTGTTGCAAGGAGGCCACTTGTTGGTTCCCAATTGTTTAGCCACCCGCCCCCTCCCCCGAAGTAATCACACAGAAACTGTATTAATTAAATCACTGCTTNGCTATACAGAGAAACCCTGTTTCCAAAAAAAAAGAAAGAAAGAAAGAAAGAAAGGAAGGAAGGAAGGAAGGAAGGAAGGAAGGAAGGAAGGAAGAAAGAAAGAAAGAAAGAAAGAAAGAAAGAAAGAAAGAAAAACCAAACTACTTTGCCAGGAATGCACACAACAACGGGAAGAAGCTAGGCTGCCCATGAACAGGCTGGGCTCTGCTCAGGCCACTGTGTGACCCTGAACCAATCCTATACCAGTACTCCAGGGCCCCTGCCAACAATAAGATTATAATGTTGTATGGGCTATACACCTAGTGTAGGAATTCCAGTTCTGGTCACCCCAGTTTTTCTTTCTTTCCTTTCTTTCTTTCTTTCTTTCTTTCTTTCTTTCTTTCTTTCTTTCTTTCTTTCTTTCTTTCTTTCTGAGACATGATTTCTCTATAGTTTTGCAGCCTGTCCTGGAACTAGCTCGTATACACCAGGCTGTCCTTGAACTCACAGAGATCCACCTGCCACTGCCTCCTGAGTGCTGGGATTAAAGACTGAGATTAAAGACATATGCCACCACTGACCTCAGTCTTTTTATTAACCAATCGATTGACAGATCTGCTTGTGTGTTTATTTATTTCGAAATGGGGTCTTCACATGTTGCCCAGGTTGGAAAACAGGCTATGCATTACTACCAAGCCTCGACTCCTGAGCTTGAACTACTCTGCCTCCATCTTCCAAGCAACTGGGACTCCAGATGCATGCCACTATGCACAACTCCACCCTGATTTCCTGACTGTCCTATTACCTGTGTTCTTACATTGCCTTAGGGGTAAAAAATCTTAGGGAAAGATACCAGCCAGTTCCCAAAAAGAACGTTTGAAATACCCATCTGCACTTTATTAGCCTCTGTTACCCACACTGCCTCCCGGCTTAACAGCGTAAGTGATATCTTGGAAGAGAAATCGATGGCTGATGGGTCAGATAGGATTTCCCAGTCAATAACACCACCCTGCCTCTGCTGCTACATAGGACTGGACTGGCAGCCTTGCCTTTAACATCCTGCATCTCCCAGGTACCTTCCCTTGAGGAAGCAGCTCAGTAACCCTGGTTGAGCTTCTCCATGAGGGAATTAAATATTAAACATGCCAGGCCACAGCCCCGGCTGCAGCAGCATATCCCAGTACAGAGACAATGCACTCGGCTCAGTTGTCACACTTCCAGTGGCTGTGGGCAGGGCCTCCCCATTCCTAGCCCACATTCCTAAGAAGAAATAAGAAATGGCAGTGTTTGATCTTCCAAGCAAACTCATGACTCTCCATATTTTTCCTTCAACCCCAGTGCCGAAGGCTCCAGGGATCCGGAAATGCCTGGAACACTGGGTTGTGACATCCCCAGCACTGAGATTTAACAGGCAGCTGGGGATGTAGCTTAGTTGGTGGTATTTATCTAGTGTGCACAAAACTCTGGGGTTGATCGCCAGCTGTGCATAAAGCCAGGCATGGTGACGGTTCTTGCTTGTAATTCTAGCAATCAGGAGGTGGAGGCAGGAAGATAATTAGTCCAAGGTCATCCTCAGCTATATACAGAGTTCTAGGCCAAACTAGACTACACGACATTCTATTTACAAAGAAGAAAGAAAAAAGAGCAGGAAGAAATTTAACAGGTCTACGATTGCCTCAGTAACTTAGCTCCATGTAGGGTCCGAGGTTGTCAGGGACGTGGACAACTCAGGAAGGATGCTGAAGTCCTGACATCTCTCAGGACAGTGGGAAACTGGGCATAACTGACATAAGGCCTCATTGTGTAGGTCAAATGTTTTGTTCTTTTTTTTTTCAGATTAATGCGGGCCATAGAGTTATCAGATTGGTAGAGGCTCAGTGATCCCCCAAGCTAACATCCTACTTTATAAAAATGGAAATGGAGGCAAAGGGAAAAAGGAAAAAACAGCCAGTTACTTATTGAACTCTAGGTCTCTGGGATAGAGCCCAGTTCTCTCTCCATCCTCCTTCCTACATGACACTCTGAGTCTCCTTCTTAGGACACCAGGGAGCGGGCCTGGCACTGTGTCATCCAGTGGGTCATTTCCATAGGAATCAGAATTCTCTGTCTCATGGTCTGACCTTGCTACTAAAGACTAAAGGCCTAGTGTTTACAGGTACCAGCTCAGCTCTGGAACCTTGTTCCTGCCACTTTCTGAGCCTTAATCCCTCATCAGTAAGGTAGGGATTTAAAAGCCACTGTGCTGAATGGCTCCTGTGAAGATGAGACAAGGTGAGACAAATGTGGGGTATTTTGTAAACCCTGAAGTGCTGTCCAAACATCAGATAGTATTAACATAATATGAGATCTGAAGACACCTCAGAGGGGGAAAGGGTATCGGGAGAGGAGACCGTGTAAGAATGAGAAGCCACACTCACAAGAGGAGAATCCCACATGGGTTTCTTATAGACCTGACCAATCCTGGGGCCATTGCAGAAATGGACAGCAGCAAGTCAGCCCATCTCAAGTTCACCGGTTCAAGAACCTGACCATTCTGCTTTGTGTGTGTGCATGCGTGTAAGCATACCTGGTTACCTGGTATCACAGTACTCTGCTTAGCCGTTCTAGGACAGTGGTCAGTATGTGGTCCTAAGGTGGCATACTCCGCAGCAGGCCAACTCACAGACCCTCAAAGGGAAATCTACTGATCCCCTGTTGAGGACCTCTTTCATGCTCTGGGGCCCTTACCTTGTACTTGGCCGCGAGCAGCTCTGTGGCCTGCTGCTCCTTCCGCAGATCCTCCAGCATCTTCTCCTTCTCTTCTAGAAGCTTCTGTTTCTCCTCGCTCACTAGGCTGCGGTCATCCTGGATGGCGGCCTTCTCCTCCTCCAGCCGCTCCTTCTGTTCCTGCAGGTAATTCTCCATGTTCTTCTCCAAAGCTGACTCCAGAATGGGCTGGGGTGGGCGGTGATTGTTATTGTTGTCATCTTCTTCTTCGGCCACCCAGGCCTCGATCACCTGCCCCTCTGGGAAACCAGCTGGGGCGGAGACAGCCTTCTTTCTGCGGCTGCTCTTTCTCCGAGGCCGCTTACCCAGCATGCCCTTCTTCTCCAGCTGGGCTTTCAAGCGGGCGATCTCTTCCTGGAATTCCCTCAGCAGTGTGTCCTTGGGGTCCTCGTTCACCCTGGGTTTGTTCTTGATGTTCTTGGCTCGGTTTGCAAAGCGTAGGGTGGAGAGGCTCTCGTCGTAGCTGTGAGAAGCTGGACCCAGTGTGGCCACCATGATGGTCTTGGCATTGCCCCCCAGTGAGTCCTGGAGCAGCCGGGTCAGTTTGGAGTCCCGGTAGGGGATGTGGGTGCTCTTGTTGCCGGCTAGAGCAGCAATCACATTGCCCAGTGCAGACAGGGAGAGATTGATTTTAGAGGCTTCCTTAGGCCTCTCTCCGCTGCTGCCACCACCACCACCACTGCCACCTCCGCTGCCACCACCAGATGTGGGCTGTGCGGCTGGTCCTCCAGTTGTGTTGGGACCTGCCTTGTTCTGCCTCTCACTGCCAGCCAGGTCTACCAGGTTGAGCTTGCCTACTCGGATATGGTCCTGGCCATCCGAGCCACGCTCACTGCACTCCACTGTGATGACAAAGATGGCATGGGACCGGGAGCTGACCTCATTCATGTGGGTGCTGCCCACTGCCCGGGTCTGGTTCCCCAGGTTCATCACATGCTCAATCTCCTTGACATTCTTGGTGACAAATGAGGAGAGATCCTTGATATAGACCCCTGTTTCAGGATTCTCCTTCAACTCTAGCCTCTTGCCTGGCTCCTTGGATAGCAGGTCTCGAATCTCCTCTTGGTAGATCTCCAAGTAGGAGGCACGAACCAGGTACTGCTGGTTCTGGGAGCGGGAGATGTGGGTGAAGATGTGCTCAAAGGCGTTGGGGATAACCCCGCGGAGCTCTGGCTCCACCCAGGTCCCCTGCATAGTGTAGGTCTTGCCAGTGCCGGTCTGGCCATAGGCAAACACGGTGCCATTGAAACCCTGAAGCACTGAGTCTATCAGGGGCCTCACCGTTTCATCATACAGATCCGCCTGCTTGGAGCTAGCATCATACACGGCATCAAAAGTGAAGGTCTTGGGCAGTTCCCCGGGTGCCGCGCGGGGGTTTCGCAGAGTCACCTGGCCCAATTTCACGTCCATGGTCAGAATCTGCTCATGACCAGCAGCCTCCTCCTTTCTACTGAGGGGGCGGCACCGGGCCACCACCTTCAGGGCCTCGCTGGCCTTGGTCTTACTGGCCATCTTGTGACTCTGTCCTTCCAGATGGGCCACTCGGCAGCCTGGGAGGTCCTCCTGTCCTAATCCTAGGTCGGGATCAGCCAGGCTGGCCCAGCCCCCAGACACCGCTCTTCAATCCGCATACAGCCTCCCAGGGTGGGGATGCAGGGAGTTGGCCCCGAGGCTGCTGCAGTTCAGGCCTCCACAGCTCTCCACGGTTTTCTGTGCACAGACTGGAGAGGTAGAATTAGGCAGAATCCCCCGGCAACCGCGCAAGCAGCTCCTGCCGAAGGGCAGTGCCTGGAACCCGCCCCATTCTGGGGCAAGAGGGAGCGCTACGGTAAACAGCTTCGGCAACAATGAGATAAAGGAAGAGGAAAATGAGATGGGGGTGGGCGGCAGAGCTATCTTTTCCTCCTTCTTTTTCCGTTCCCCTAGGGATCCATGGCGGGGGATGCGGGGCTTGGGCGGCCGGGCAATCCCGGTCCTCCCGAGGGCAGAGGCTCACCTGGAGTCCTCCCCTTCAGCTGGGGGATCATTCATTGCAGACACAGCTGGCTGCTTCTGTCTCTCCTCCGCCTTCCCCGCCGCCGCCACCGGAGAATGAGAGAAAAACAGAAGGGGATGGGGCGGAGCAGCGGCGGCGAGAGTGATGTTGCTGCGGCCGCTGCGCTGCGGCCCGGGTTAGGTCTCCCAGCTGGGGTGGGGCAAGGGGCGGGGCCGCGGGGCGGGGAATAAGAGCCCGGCGCGGCCCTTGAGCGAGGGACAGCGGTGCATCGCCGCCCGCACCCCGCCGACCCCGCAGGGATGACAGGCTCGGGTGCCCACCCAGGTCCCGCGCCCACCAGTCGGATGCGGCGCAGCCACCGCCCGCCGTCACCCCACCGAACCCGAGCATGCTGGGAGATGTAGTCCTTCCTTTGTTAACAGGGTTCTGTCAGGTTGCTAATGCTTTCTCCAGTCCTCAGGTCTGGGAGCCCCTCCTCCCGCATGCAACCCCCTCCCCGGAGAGAGTCTGCTAAGGCTGTACAACCCACCCACGCGTGTTCTCTCTGCTACCGCGTGCTTAGTTTCTCACTGCTCCTGCCATTTTGCTTGCAGATGGGGACATGTCACCGTGTCCCACTCTTCAGGGTGTCACCAGGCCTCCCGGAGCTTACTCCCTAGCCTGGTTTACTCCTGCCTGGCCTTCTTTTTAACACTGCGCTGGAAGCAGTTAACTGATGCCACCCATTGTGCCTGCACTGGGCTCGGACTCCAACCTCTTTTCCATGACCTTGCGTATCCCATGAAGGCCTGTCTGTCTTCTGTCCTCCACCACTCTGATCCAGTCTGTACTTCTGATAGCAATGCCGTCACACTTTTCTAGCTCCCTCCAAGCCCCAGCCCTAGTCTAGAATCTGGACCACTTTCCTAAAGGGGGCCATAGCCCGTCACAGAACTGACGCCCCATGTTATGTGCTGGTTAATTTTTGTCAATCCAAACTAGAGAAACCAGGGAAGAGGGAGGCTCAGCTGAGGAACTGCCTCAGGTTGGCCTGTGGGAGCATATTCTTAATTTGCTAACTGAAGGAGGAGAGCCCAGCCCCACCGTGGGAGTTTCACCTCTGAACAGGTAGTCCCGGGGTGTGTGAGAAAGACAGCTGAATGTGAGCTAGAAACCAGCCGGTAAAGAGTGTTCGTGGCTACTCCTTCAAGCTCCTGCCTTGAGGTCCTATTGTGATCTGTTTCCACAGCAGAAAGAAGGATGAAACTTAGAAAAAAACAAAAAAGCTTGGGCCTAGCATTCCAGTTCCTATGTGGGGTATATGTGTATGTGTGTTTGTGTGGGTGTGTGAACATGTACATACAGGTGCATGTCCATGTGGGGGCCTCTTCAGGCCAGGGATTGACATCATTAAAAAAAAAAATTAGCTAGTTGTGGTGATGTACGCCTTTAATCCCAGCATTCAGTAGGCAGAAACAAGTAGATGTCTGAGTTCAAGGCCAGCCTGGTCCACAGAGAAGTCCTGTTGTTCATTTGTTTTTTAAATGTTATTCTATGTGTTTTGCCTGTATATATGTATGTTTGCATCTCCTGTGTGTTCCTGGTGCCCACAAAGGTCAGAAGTGGATGCTAGATCCCCTGGAGCTAGAGTTGTAGTTGTGACCTGATGTGTGTGTCCTGGGAACGGAACCAGTATCCTCTGTAAAAGCAACAAATGTTCTTGGCCACTGAGCCATCTCTTTGCAAGTCCCTGAACTTCATTATTTGGGGTGGGAGATGGGGAGGGCAATGTTCCTCCACTCACGTGGAAGGGTAACTGGGTAGACTGTGCTGTGTGGTCAGTGGGCACTGAGGACCAGCCTGTCTTTACTTCCTCAGGGCAGGGATTATCGGAGATCATAATTTCGTACCTCATGCCTGCACAACACACGCTACTAGTTATCTTCCTAAACCACACCGTCCCAGTTCTGACCTCCACTCAACATCAACCCTGCTTCAGCTTGAGCTTCCCCGTGTGCTTAAAAGGGGACTCGGGGCCTAGAGAGATGGCTTGGCAGTCAAGGGTACCGGCTGCTCTTGCAGAAGGCCTGGGTTTGGTTTCCAGACGGTTCTGCATGGTGGCTCACAACCATCCCTGACTCTGGTGTCCTCTCCTCACTTCCACCGGTGCCAGGAATGCATGTGGTGCACATACACGTGTGCAGGCTAACACCCACACACATGAAATAGTGCAGGTGAGCGCTCAAGTGCATAAAATACGAATAAATAATTATTTAGAAAATGGATTTTACATGTGATGTTGATATTATTCACAAGCTTTTAAAATAAAGTTTATGAAAATGGAGATAAAGCTAGGCATAGTGTCATCTACACTCAGAAAATGGAAGCGGGAAGATCAAGAGTTTAAAGTTGTCTTCAGAGACACAGCGAGTTCAAGGTCAACCTAGGCATCAAGGGACTCCCACATCCCAAAACAAACAGCAGAACCTGGCTCCTTGTGTCATTGCTATTCCCAAATTCCTAGAATTTGGTTTTCAGCCAGGCTAGCAGCTGGTAGCTTGCCTGCTTCTGGAGTTCTCTGGCCTTGCTCCTCACTCCAGCTCCCTTTGGGCCAATTGCTGGTGAAGCTTTGGCTGTGCAAATTTTACTTTCCTTGGCTCTGACAACCTGGCTTCTGGATACTGTTTGATTCTTTTTTTTTTTTTTCCCCCGAGACAGGGTTTCTCTGTAGCTTTGAGCCTATCCTGGAACTAGCTCTTGTAGACCAGACTGGCCTCAAATTCAGAGATCCACCTACCTCTGCCTCCCGAGTGCTGGGATTAAAGGTGTGCACCACCACAGCCCAGCTACTGTTTGATTCTTGAACTATTTCCTTGTGCTTGGCTTGGCTTTTGCACATCCATCTCTGTTTTGGCTAACTCATCTGCCACTACAGTGCTGGGTAAAATACAAGTGTACTCTGCTCCCTCCATGTTTTCACCACTGGCCCAGGTCCTTTTGTATGGGAGCAGACGGTGAAAAAACAAAACTGCTTCCGAGATGCAAGTCCCTCTAAATTACTTAATTTCTCTGAACAGCTATTCTCGCAGTAGGATAGGAGTGTTTACTTTCCCTCCCAGGATTTATACAAAGATTAAGTCAAATGATATGTGTGTGCATGCTTGGGCCATAAAGGTCGCTCAAGAAAAGGGATCCAGGCCTGGGGTTCTGGTTCAGTTCGTAGACCATTTGCCTAGCAGACATGAAAACCTGGGTTTAATCCTCAGCCTCTGAAAATCTGGGCACAGTACCACATGCCTGTAACCCCAACACTGTGAAAATTGAGGCCTGAGGCAAGAAGCTCAAGGTCATCTTGGCTAGACAGTTAGTTTGAAGTCAGTCTGGGCTACTAGAGACCCTGTCTCTAAATAAATATGCCTCCCCCACACACACACACTTGCATTCTGTATCTTCCTTTCAGCTTTGGGTCCACCATTCTTCCCTGCTGGATTCTCCAGCTATTCTGACTTGCTGAAGGCCCCTCCAGACACCCCACTGTTTCTGTACCGTCATGGTGCTCCTTTGCTCAAGATGTCCTCCTTCCTTCGATACTGTCTATACTGCCCAGGTTTCCACCATTCAGCCTCACGTGGCTCCTGCTTCTCTCACCGAGGCTACTTTCTTTGGCAGTAAGCTGCTCTGAAATGCCCTGAAAAACACACCCAGAGCCAGGCAGTTGGGGGCGCACGCCTTTAATCCCAACACTTGGGAGGCAGAGACAAGAGGATCTCTGAGAATTCCAGGACAGCCAGGACTACACGGAAAAACCCTGTCTCAAAAAAAAAAAAAAAAAAAAAGAAAGAAAAAAAAAAGAAAAAAATAGAGAGAGAGAGAGAGAGAGAGAGAGAGAGAGAGAGAGAAGCACACACAGGTAACTCAAGTCACCACACTTGTGTGGCAAGCACTCTTACCCACGGGCATTCCATCTAGCCAGTGCCCTTGTTCTATTTTGAGACACAATTTTTCTAAGTTGCCCAGGCAGGTGTTGAATTTGTGATCCTTTTGCCTTGGCCCCTGAAGGGCTAGGATTCTACACATGTGCCACCAAGCTTGACTTCAAACTCACTTCCCCACACAGAAACCGGAACAGTAGTCCCATGCTTTATTTTATGTAAATTTCGTCCTTCTATCTCCTGCCAGTCAGGGAAGGTTTCTGATTTAATTTGTTTTAATTAATTAACAAATTAATTAATTTTGAGACAGGGATTCTCTATGTAGCCTAGACTGTTCTGGAACTCTCTACGTAGACCAGGCAAGCCTGGAAGTTACAGAGATACCTCTGCCTCCTGAGTGGAGGCGTGGGCTACTATGTCCAGCAATATCCATGTCTTGTAAAGAGGGCCCAGCCTAGAAGCTTCAGACTCAACAGATGTCTAGGGGGAAGAAAGCAAAATAATAGAAAATAAATTAAAATAATAAAATCAAATAAAAATAAAGCCACTGAGACCGCAGCCCTGAAGCCCCGTGGTGTTTCCCTTCTGCAGAGGGTTGAGTTACCATAAAGGTAAGTGGTACGTCAGCTGCTCGTGGAGCCATCCTCGGGAATGAAAGTGCTTGCTCATTATGTAGTCCAAGCTAGCCACAAAGTCTTGATCTTCCTCTTTTAGCTTCCCGAGTGCTGAGATAACGAGTGTGAACCACCACACTCAGCTCAATACAGAAAGTTCTTTTTCCACAGGGGATTCTCACATCAGCTGCTTCTTCCAGTGAAGACCCAGTGACAATCAGGTTACGCTATAAAACTATACAAGAAGAATACACTCATCAGTCAGCAGGTACCTTAGGAACATTCAAAATGACTCACTCAGGACTTGGATTTACTGTGCAAAATCAGGTTTGACCAGCAGAGGGAGACATGGCTACGTGACAAAATTACTGTGTCGGCCTGAAGAGTGTTGGCCGTCAATCTCTCCAGGGTTATCTAAATTTTAGTCCTTCAATGTAATCGAGCTTAGATTTAAATTCTTAATTTTTTCAGGTTCTTTAGATCAATCACTCACACATAATAGACAAATACTCCACCATGGAGCTGAATCCTCAACTCTTAAGTCTAGATTTCTTTTTTTAAGCTTTATGATGATTATGATTATTTTACGTGTGTGGGTGTTTGTGCACCACGTGTGTGCAGTGCCCACGGACACCAGAAGAGGGTATCAGATTCTCTGGAACTGGAGTTGTAGATGGTTATGAGCTGCCATGTCAGTGCCAGAAACTGAACCTAGATCCTCTGGAAGCGCAGCCAGTGCTCTTAACTGCAGATTGAGACATCTTTCCAGTCCCAGTTTCTTGTTGTTGCTTCTGTTGTTTTGTTTGTCTGCTTGTTTGAGCCAGGATCTCTTAGTTGTAGTCCAGAATGTCCTGGAACTTACCATGTAATGCAGGATTGTATCAAACACGTCGTCCTCTTGCCTTAGCCTCGAGTTCTGGGATTGTAAATGTGTATTACCATTCTTGGCTTTAAGCCTACATTAACATTTTCTGTTTTTTTTTCTTTTTTTTCATTTGATGTTGTTTTATTTTTGAGCTAGAATATGAGTAGCCCAGGCTGGCCTTCAACTTATATTGCTGAGGATAGACTTGAGCTCCTGAATCTCGAGGAGGTCAAGTGTACTGGGATTACAACCATTTCCCATCAAACCTAGCTACGCAAGCCTGGGTTTCTACGAGCTTCTCTTTCCCCTACCGCTTTGTCTCTACGGTCTCTTCGGTTATTTCTGGAGACTGGGATTTGTCAATTACAAATTTTATTTTTATTATCTTTTTTCTTTTTTAAAAAATTTAATTCAGGGGCTGGAGAGATGGCTCAGTGGTTAAGAGCACTGACTTCTAGAGGACCTGGGTTCCCAGCACCCACATGGCAGCTCACACCTGTCTGTAATTCCAGTTCCAGGGAATCTCACACCTTCACACCAATGCACATAAAATAAAGTTGAAAAAATTTAATTCATTAATTTATTTTACATCCTGACTGCAGTTTTCCCTCCCTCCTTTCCTCCCATTCCCTCCCACCACCTCCTCTATGCGCTTCCCCGCCCCCTTCGCCCCCATTTTCCGCTGTTCTTCCTGTATCTCAGGCTGGCTTTGAATTTACAACGTAGCCAAGGATAATCCTTCTGCTTCTACCTCTACCAAGGATAGACCTGGAATGGACTTTGAAGGGACACAAAAGAGTTCAGATAGTGTGTGACCGAGAACTGATCCACAGGGCCCAGTGCTGGGAGAGGGGGACGGGGGGCACTCTGGCTTTAGAATGGGAGAAATTAGGCAAAAGTGCTAGTGCTGCCCCTTGCCAGTCCAGCTGATGGGAAGATGGATTAAGGCATCCGTGACTCCTCTATAGATGCTCAGGGCAGCCTCTATGAACCGCTGCTTTTCAGTGTCCTTACTTAGTGTGTGTGTGTGTGTGTTCTTTGAGACAGGTTCTCTGTTATCTGAGTGTTGTGATTACAGGCCTGCACTCTGCACTCCCTGCCAGGCTCAGGCCAAGCACTCGGTAGGCAGAGGCAGGCAGATCTCTGTGAGTTCAAGGCCAGCTTAGTCTACAACAGCTAGTTCCAGGACAGGCTCCACAAAGCTACAGAGAAATCCTGTCTTGAAAAAAAAAAAAAGATTCCGACTCAGATTCATCCTCACATGCATACAGCAAAGACCTTTTAACCACTGGACCCTCTGCCCTATTTATTATTCCTATTTATTTTTATTTTTATTTTTTTTGGTTTTTCGAGACAGGGTTTCTCTGTGGTTTTGGAGCCTGTCCTGGAATTAGCTCTTGTAGACCAGGCTGGTCTCGAACTCACAGAGATCCGCCTGCCTCTGCCTCCCGAGTGCTGGGATTAAAGGCGTGCGCCACCACCGCCCGGCCCCTATTTATTATTATTATTATTATTTTTTAAGACAAGACCTCATGTGGTCCAGGCTGGCTTAAAATGCTCTATATATTTGAGGATGACTTTGAACTTCTGATTCTCCTACCTCTATCCCCTGAGTGCTGGGGTTATGCCATAATGCCTGGTGTTTGTTTGTTTGTTTGTTTGTTTGTTTGTTGTTTTCTCAGTGCTGGGAATGGAACTCAGGGCTTCATATACAATAGTAAAGCATTTTACCAACTGAACTACAGCCCTAACCCCGTATATTTTCTTTCCCTAGATGTTTCTATTTTTTCATAGTTGAGGACACAGAGGGTGTAGCTCAGTGATTGTCCATATCTAGGATGCAAGAGGCCCAGGATTTTTCCCCAGCACTGTAAAAGTAAACAAATCAATGAGAATTTTAAAAAATTAAGCAAACTTGGAGTAGTGATGTGTGCCCTTATTTATATTATATATATATATCAATATATATATGCTGACTGATGGTGCACACCTTTATTTATATACANTTATTTATTTTGACAGGGTCTCTCTCCACAGCCTAGCTCTCCTAAACTCACTCTGTAGACCAGACTGGTCTTGAACTTAGACATCTGTCTGCCTCTGCCAGAGTGCTGGTGAGAGGGGTAGTTTTTCAATTTTTTAATTGATCTTTATTGAGCTCTGTTGTGGGAGCTGCGGGCTTGCTTTTCGTCCTGCCCAGCTCCCACATGGCTAGCTTTACACCCGAAATAACAACACACAAACTGTATTCTTTTAGGCACTGCTTGGCCCATTAACTCTAGCCCTTACAGGCTAATTCTCATATTTTGCCTAACCCATTTTTAGTAATCTGTGTAGCATCAGTCTTACTGGGAAAGATTCAGCATGTCTGACCTGGCAGCTTGCTTCATCGCATCTGCCCGGGAGAGGGGAGCATGGCCTCTGAGCTCACTTCCTCTTTCTCCCAGCATTCTGTTTTGTTTACTCCTCCCACCTATGTTTTAACCTATGAGGCCAAGCAGTTTCTTTATTACTTTATTACCAATGACCTTCCTCCATCATTTCCTCTTTTGCTGTTTAAACAAAAAGGAAAGGCTTTAACTTTAACATAGCAAAATTACATATAACAAAACAGTTATTAAGCAAGAATTACAGTTACAATACAGAGCC
>NW_026068127.1:1493447-1518848 GCF_014885135.2 Alexandromys fortis
TCTTTCTTTCTTTCTTTCTTTCTTTCTTTCTTTCTTTCTTTCTTTCTTTCTTTCTTTCTTTCTTTCTGTCTGTCTGTCTGTCTGTCTGTCTGTCTTGTTTTGTTTTGTGACAGTTTCCCTGTGTAGTCCTGACTGTCCTAGAACTAGCTCTGTAGACCAGGCTGGCTTCAAACTCATGGAGATCCACCTGCCTCTGCCTCCCGAGTGCTGGGATTAAAGACGTGCTCCCCCCACTGCCTGGCTATTCTTGAGTAAACACGCTGTGCCACCTCTACCACCCCACGCTGGGTCAGCACCATTGTCATCATCACTTGAGCCCTGAAGAGTTCTCAGGCACCTCTGCACTTGCCCTCCCTCCGTCCTCTAAGACTGGCCTCAGACCAATCCCAGCCTCCCTTGGAAGCTGTAAACAAGATGGTTTTACTGTCTGCTCTGCTCTCACCCCTCCAAGGGGAAGCTCTGTAGGCACCAGCTCCCAAATCAAGACCGGAAGACTTATTCTTAATTATGAATGCTCAGCCTTATCTTATGCTTGCCCCACTAGCTCTTATAACTTATTTTAATCTGTTTCTCTTCATCTATGTTTTACCTCAGGGTATTTTACCTTTCTTTCGTTCTAAATGTCCTTCTCCATGCCTGTCTGTCTGGCTGCTACCTGACTGGCCAGCCTTGGTATTTCCCTCCCGTTCTCCCCTGATCCTTTCTCTCTCAGAAGCCTAGATTCCCCCTCCTACTTATTCTCTCTGCCTACCAACCCCTCCTATCCCTCTAATACCTGGCTACTGGCCACTCAGCTTTTTATTGGACCAATCAGATGCCTTAGGCAGACAAAGCAGTACATCTTTACATCATTAACAAACGCAGCCTAAACCAATGTAACGCATCTTTGCATCATTTAAAGTAATAGTCCACAACAAAGCTCGTCACTTGCAGAAAGCCCAAGGTCCTCCATAGGGCCCACAGGCTGCCTGTGATCAAATCCTTCTTGATCTCTGTTTCCCACTCTGTGACCCAACAACACAGGCTCCCTTGTTCCCCGTCCTACCAAGTATATTCCTGCAGTGGGGTCCATGAACTTGCTCTTTTCTCTGCCTGTGAGCTTCTCCTCCCTCCACACATGCTTGGTGACAGTGTCTTTCAAATGTCATCTTCATGAACAACAACCAACTGGAATGTCAGCTTCATAATGCTGACATTTGGGGATGGTGTTTCTTAAAATAGCCCTCCCTTTACCCAGTATCCTCACTCGGCTTTTTCTTTCACAGGGCTCCCAGTGATGCACTGTATCTCTGCCGTTCCTCCTGCTCCCCTTCCTCTTCCTTCTCCACTTCTTTTTTGAACAGGTTGACTTCTAACTCACTATGTGCCAAAGCATGACCTTGCACTCCTGATCCTCCTGCCTCTACCTGCCAAGAGCTAGGATCACACACATTCATTGGCACACTGCCCCTGGCTGTGTCCATATCCGTGGGTTATTGTCCCACTAGTCTGCAGATGACAGGAGAGACTTTTATTCTATAACCCGGATTTAGAGATAAGTCTGGTTCATAGTGAGTTCCCACGAATGAATGGTGAATGAACAATGCGTGAATGAAGAAAACAACTATTAATAGCCTTCACATCTTAATAGCCTTCACAACCACCATCTTGAATGGCTGTTCAATGATGCAAATGATGTTACTTTTGTTACAAAACAATATCAGGCTTAAATTATGATGGTGATTTGATTGAGTATTGGCAATTTCCAGTAGTTGGCTTGAGTAAAACATACCTTCAGACAAGTACGTGGCATATATATAGCACACCAGGAACGTGTTTATGGTTTCAGTTAGTTCAGGCTGTTAAACAAAATCTCATAGCCTTGGTGGCTCCTACACAGCAAACATCTGTTGCTTATAGCTCTGGAGTCTCGGACACCCAAGGTCAAGGTGCCATAGATTCTGTGTCTGGTGAAGGCCTACTTTCTTCACAGACTGTACTTTCTCATTATATTCTCACATGTCAGAAAGCACAGACAAGAACCTTTGGCCTTTTCTATAAATAGGGCTGGGGAGATAGCTTGGCTGTTGGTAAAGTGTTTGCTTTCAAGTTCAAGGACCTAAATTTGAGTCCCAGAACTCATGCCAAAAAGCCAGGTATGAAGCCAGGCAGTGGTGGCACACACCTTTAATCCCAGCACTTGGGAGGCAGAGGCAAGTGGATCTCTGTGTGTGTGAGTTTGAGGCCAACCTGGTCTACAGAGTGAGTTCCAGGACAGCCAGGGCTGTTACACAGAGAAAACTTGTGTCAAAAAAAAAAAAAAACCAGAAAAGGGGGGGGGGGCACTGGAGAGATGGCTCAGCAGTGAAGAGCACTGCCTGATCTTTCAAAGGTCCTGAGTTCAATTCCCAGCAACCACATGGTAGCCCATCTGTAATGAGATCTGGTGCCCTCTTCTGGTCTGCAGGCATACAGACAGAAAGAATACTGAACACAATAAATAAATAAATCTTTTTTAAAAATTAGTTAAAAAAAAAAAGCCAGGCATGCCTTTAATTCCAGCACTTGGGAGGCAGAGGCAGGTGGATCTCTGTGAGTTCAAGGCCAGCCTGGTCTACAAGAGCTAGTGCCAGGACAGGCTCCAAAGCTACAGAGAAACCCTGTAGCAAAAAAAAAAAAAAAAAAAAAAAAAGGCCAGGTAAATTATGGTGATGTGCATCTGTAACCCCAGTGCTGGGGAGGCAGAGACAGGCAGGTCCCTGGGGTTCGATGGAGAGCCCACCTGGTCTGCTCAATGAGTTTCAAGCCCATGAGAGAGACCCTGTCTCAGAAAAAACAACTGTAGCTAGTACTCGAGGAAAGATGCCTGAGGTTGTTCTCTGGCCTCTTTGTGCACACAGTACACATAATAAAAAATACTAACCCACTGAGCCTGGCGGGGAAGTGCATGCCTGTAATCCTAGAATTTAAGGGGCTCAGACAGGCAGATTTCTGTGAGTTCAAGACTGGTCTAGTCAATACAGGGAGTTCCATGCCAGCCAGGGCTTTATGGTGAGATCCTATCTCAAAACAAAACCAAAACCAAAAAAAAGTAAGAAGTAAAAACAAAAGAAGAAAAAAAAATCTGCTGGGCAGTGGTGGTGCAGGCCTTTAATCCTAGCACTCAGGAGGCAGAGGCAGGCAGATCCCTGTGAGTTCGAGGCCAGCCTAGTCTACAAGAGCTAGTTCCAGGACAGGCTTCATAGCTACAGCAAAACCCTATGGTGGGGGGGTAGAGAGGGACAACCAACCAAAAACAAAAACAAAGAAAACAAAACCTAATCTTACTAATGAACATAACAATTAACTTTATTACCTATCACTTCCTAATGCCTGATCTATTCCCCCCCACGGCGTGCGCATATATATATATATATATATATATGTGTGTGTGTGTGTGTGTGTGTGTGTGTGAGAGAGAGAGAGACAGAGAGAGAGAGAGAGAGAGACAGAGAGACAGAGACACAGAGACACAGAGACACAGAGAGAGATAGAGTGAAAGGGAGAGAGCCTTTTTTTTTATTGAAAGAAAAAAAATTTTCCGCCTCCTCCCAGCCTCCCATTTCCCTCCCCCTCCTCCCAGAGAGAGAGCCTTTTAAGGCAGCAGTTTTGAAACCTGTAGCCTCAAATTTGCCGAAATGCAATGCTTTTGCCTCAGTTTCCCAGTGCTGGGCTTATAGGCATGCCTCTCTATGTCTGACTGTTTCCCAAACTGCTCTTTCACTCACAGCCCCAAGCAACCTTCCTCAGTTTTTGGAGTAGCTAGGACTCCAGATGGGCACCATAGTGCCCAGCCTGACCTAGGACACCAATGCTGTAACCTTGGGAGCTAGGATTTCAACATATGCATTATGGGAAAATGTGGAGGTACAAACGTTCCGGTAGCAGTGAGTGCCAGCCGTCCTTTCCAATCTGAGAGGAGGCAGCTTTGCTAGAAACTCAGGAGGTCAGCTTTGGGACCAAACTCTGGTCTCCCAGACACTCGTACCAGACAGGAAAAGTACCCAGCTCTCCCTGCTTCTCTAGGCTCCTGTGCAAAGCAGGATCTGCCTCTCCAGCCTGCGCGTCTGAGGCCCTTTTCCCTGACTCACCGTCAGAACCTAGGGCCCCGTCTTGTCCTGGAATGTTGCTGGGGCGGTTTCCAGGTGTGATTCATAACTGCAGTCCTCTGACACAGAGAAACTGAGAAGCCTTGAAGAAGCGGAGGGTACCCACAGTTAGCAGGTTTCTGCAGAGCCTCCTGGTCCCGAGATCTCATTGGGGACTCCCATATCTACGGTGCTCACCTTACAATCTCTGCTATTATTTTCATGAAAATGCAGCTTGCTCTCTTTCTCTTCTTTCTTCCCTCCCTTCCTCTCTCTCTCACCCCCCCCCTTCTCTTTTCTTTCTGAGACAGGTTTCATGTATCCCAGACTGGCCTGAGGATGATCTTGAAGTTCTGCTCTTCCTGCCTCCACCTCCCCAGTGTGAGGATTATATATAGGTACGCAACAGCAGCTGTGTTCATGCCACGGTAGAAATGGAACCCAGGGCTCCGTGCACACCAGGCCCGCGCGCTACCCAGCAGCTCCAGTCCCACAAATGCCGTCTCTCCACACGTGGGCAATAGTGACCACCTCGGTCAGGTTTCTAGGTTTCTATTGCTGGGAAGAAGCACCATGACCATAAGCAACTTGAGGAGAAAAGGGTTTATTTGGCTCACACTTCCATATCATAGACCAGTATCTAAGGAAGTCAGAGCAGGAGCTCAAGCAGGGCAGGAACCTGACAATAGGAACTGAAGCAGAAGCCGTTTACTGCCTTTCTCCCATAGCTTTCTCTGTCTGCTTTCTTTTGTTTTGTTTTGTTTTTAATTTATTATTTTATTGGTGTTTTAGCCTATATGTATAATGTGTGAGGGTGCTGGATCCTGGAGTTATAGACAATTGTGAGCTGCCATACAGGTGCTGGGAATCGAACCCAGGTCCTCTAGAAGAGCAGTCAGAGCTCTTAACCGCTGAACCATCTCTCTAGCCCCTTTGTCTGCTTTCTTATAGAACCTATAATCCCAGCGTTGGAAGATGGAGGTATGAGGGTCGGGAGTTCAAGGCAATTTTCAACTACATCCTGGACTCTGTATGTGAAATCCTTTCTCAAAAAAACTGATTGTGGGGGACTGGAGAGATGTCTCAGAGGTTAAGAGCTCTGGCTGCTCTTCCAGAGGTCCTGAGTTCTATTCCCAGCAAACACATGGTGGCTCACAGCCATCTATGATGAGATCTGGTGCCCTCTTCTGACAAGCAGGAAGAACACTGTATACATAGTAAATAAATAAATCTTAAGGAAAAAAACTGATTGACTAAAAGGATTAATTAAAAAGAATCATATCTGGGTCAGGCATGGTGGCCCACATCTATAATTTCCAGAATTTGGATATAGGAGCAAGAAGATCAGGGGTTCAAGGTCATCCTCAGTTACAGATCAAGTGTGAGATCAGCCTGGGCTCCATATGACCCTGTCTGAAACAACAGAAACCCACAACAACAACAACAACAAAAGGAGGGAAGCACTTGAGATTTCTAAAGAAGGAAAGGGTCAAAACTGCTCCAAAATGCACATCCAAGGCCAACTGCTGGCTGGCTCCCTTCACAAGGGGTCACAGAAAAGTCCGGGCAAACTCCCATGAGTCAACTTGTAAAATCCAAGCAGGCCTTACTGGCAAAGGCCCAGACGTCTGTGAGGGCTCTACCAACCCAAAGGCCACGCTGACAGCTAAGGGAAGTTAATCCCCTCAGGAGATCCTGTCTTACCTCAGAAGGTTTTGAATCTGAGGAGGACAGCTGGTGAGTATAGGGAGGGAGCTGTGTGGATGAGCTGGCAACAGGCCCCAGGCTCTAGTCAGGAAACCTGAGCACCAGCCTGGCTGGAGACCACAATGTGCCCATGACACTGGGCCTCTCGGTGACTTCATCATCTGAGTCTGTGCCCTTATTTGCCCAGCAAGGGGCAGCCCTAATTGGCCACCCACTCAAAGATGGTGTCAGGGGCAAATATATACTATATAGATACAAATATACACTATATGTAAATATATATATACACTATATATAAATACACTAGTATATTTTTATATTAGTATAAAATACTTTGCAAAGTTCAAAGTACTATAAAGATATGATTGGTTGGTTACTTAGGAAAATAGGGAGAGCCAACCATGGTGACACACGCCTTTAATCCCAACACTGGGGAGGCAGAGGCAAGGGGTTCTCTGTGAGTTCCAGGCCAGCCTGGTCTACAGAATGAGTTCCAGGACAGTCAGAGCTATGTAGAGAGACCCTGCCTCAAACAAATAAATAAACAATGGATAAATAAATGAGGAAGGAAGGGGAAAGGGACAGGCTTCTAACCGTCAAAGAGCTTATTCGTCAGGGGTTCTTAAACAGGACAAACAAAAACAAAGGGGCTTAGGCAATGGATCTGAGCCTCCCGTGGTCTTGTGGTCACAGAGCTGGCACAAGCCCGGGTTCCTTCTGCGGCTTTCTATGTTCCTGAGGATGAACTCTTCTTCAGTCTCGCAACTCCGTGAGGCAATTTCCCAGAAGCCCTGTGGAAATACCTCAGCCGGCCACATACCTCCATAGGCCTGGAAGGAGGGAGAGGCAGGCAGGATGAGTAAAGAGGAAGTGTGAGTACCGAGTAACCATAGATGCTGTCAGAGGTTTGAAGCAGAGGTGTAATGCGATTAGGGCTTCATGTTCTTCTTAAATTTAATTTAAAAAAAAGCAACCTCTTTTTGAGACAGGTTCTACAGAGTTCGGGCTTGAATTTATTAAGTAATCCGGGCTGGTCTAGAACTTGAGATGTTTCTCCTGCCAAGGCCAGCATACCCACCTTGTATGCGTGTATGTATGTATGTGTGTATGCATGTATGTATGATGTATGGTGGAGATTGAACCTCAGACTCTGCCACACTGAGCTACTCCACAATCCATCCATCCATCCATCTATCTATCTTTCTTTCTTCCTTTCTTTAATTATCTTTGTTTTTTTTTTTTCCTTTTTTTTTTTTTTTCGAGACAGGGTTTCTCTGTGGCTTTGGAGCCTGTCCTGGAACTAGCTCTGTAGACCAGGCTGGCCTCCAACTCAGAGATCTGCCTGTCTCTGCCTCCCAAATGTTGGGATTAAAGGTGTGCACAAGCACTGCCCAGAAAAATTACTTTTATTTTGTGTGCATTGGTGTTTTGCCTGTATGTATGCCTGTGTGAGGGTGTAAGATCTTGGGATTACAGATGATTGTGAGCTATCATGCAGGTACAGGGAATTGAACTCAGGACCTCTAGAAAAACAATCAGTGCTCTTAACCACTGAGCTATCTCTCTGGCCCCTTAATCACATTTGTTTATTTATTTGTGTGAGTGCACTACAGCACACTTGTGGAGGTCAGATAATGTGAAATTTAGTTTGAGAGACTTCACTCTGTGGGTCTTGGGATCGAACTGGCTGGTCAGGTTCATAGACCAGGCTGGCCTCAAACTCACAGAGATCTGCCTGCCTCTGCCTGCCGAGTGCTGGGATTAGAGACATGCACCACCACCGCCCAGTTTAAATAATTTTTAGATTGATTTTTATGTGCATTGGCATGAAGGTGTCAGATCCCCTGAAACTGGAGTTACAGACAATTGTGAGCTGCCATGTGGGTGCTAGGAATTGAACCCAGGTCTTCTGGAAGAGCAGCCAATGCTCTTAACTGCTGAGCCATCTCTGCAGCCCCCTTCTTTTATTTTCTATTTTGTAGCAGGATGTCATTAATTTGTCTAAACTCAGTTTGTAGCCAGCTGGACCTTGGACCTAGTCTTTTTTTTTTTTTTTTTTTTTTTGACAGGGCATGGCTGTCCTCAAACTCATACAAATCCAAACCTACCTGTGTCTCTGTCTCCACAGTGTTGGGCTATCATTGTGAGGCCTAAATTATTTTTCTTCTTCTTCTTCTTCTTCTTCTTCTTCTTCTTCTTCTTCTTCTTCTTCTTCTTCTTCTTCTTCTTCTTCTTCTTTCTTCTTCTCCTTCTCCTTCTTCTTCTTTTCTCCTTCTCCTTCTTCGATAGGGTTTCTCTGTGTAGCTCTGGCTGTTCTGGAACTGGCTTGTAGACTAAGGCTGGCCTTAAACTCATAGAGATCCCCCTGCCTCTGTCTCCTGAATGATGGGATTGTAGGCGTGCACCACTTCTGCCCAGCTAACTTTTTTTAAAGATTTATTTATTATGTATACAGTGTTCTGCCTGTATGTATACCTGCAGGCCAGAAGAGGGCACCAGATTTCATTACAGATGGTTGTGAGCATTTATGTGGTTGCTGGGAATTGAACTCAGGACCTCTGGAAGAGCAGCCAGTGCTCTTAACCTATCTCTCCAGCCCCAACTTTTTGCTTTTTACTTTTTTTTAATTAATTAATTTATTTAGTTTTGTTTTTCGAGACAGGGTTTCTCTGTGGCTTTGGAGCCTGTCCTAGAACTAGCTCTTGTAGATCAGGCTGGCCTCAAACTCACAGAGATCCGCCTGCCTCTGCCTCCCGAGTGCTGGGATTAAAGGTGTGCACCACCACCGCCCGGCTGACTTTTTGCTTTTTAAAGACAGGTTTTGTTTAGTAGTCCTGGTTGACCTGCGCCTAAGACCATGCTGCTCTGCCTCTCGTGTGCCACTATTACAGACACACTCTATTGCTGTTCTTTTTAAAACTTAAGGTCCCCTCCACCTACCTCTTCCTTCCCCCACTCTCTCCTACATCCTTCATTATTTTTTTCCTCTTCCTTATTTTTGTTCTATGTTGTTTAATGCCCTAGGAAAAGAGAAAGAAAGGGAAATTCTGGCCTTTCTTTCACCAGAACACATGGTCATTAAGCCTGCCGAGTCCTGATCGTTTGGCTTCCCTTGTTGTAGGAGGCCAGCACTCTGGCCAGGACCTGTGGTCCTGCCTGGAGCGTCCTTCAGCTATGGGAGCTGCACGCTCCAGGAGGAGGCCAGGGCTCAATAAAGTAGTACAGGTGGGAAGCATGTGCCCAGGACCGCTTGGCCCCAGAAAGCCTGGAGCAAACCCCCGGTACTTTCTCACCTTTCGAGTGGGATCTGGTCACAAGCACTACTCGGGTGGCCTAAAGCCTAAGATCCTGGCTGTGTGCTCTCCCTTTGGGAGACTTGCGATTCAGAGATAGCAGGTTTCTGCACTCCTAAGGCCATGAGCAGAGGGCCAGGCAGCACAGTTTAGACTACCTCTCCCCTTCCCCCCAACTTCCCTCCCCTCCAGCTTCCTTCAGCAGCCAGACCAACTTCCTTCTCACTTGTCAATGTTCCCCATAGACACATGCCTGGCCCGTGGGTCCTCATTCAAGGCTTTGGGGAAGACAAAAAGTGAGCACGCATGTCTGTTGTGTGTGTGTGTGTGTGTGTGTGTGTGTGTGTGTGTGAGTGTGTGGGGCCTTAAAAGAAAGAAGGAATTGCTTTTTAGAAAGGGTCTCATTTGCTCAGGCTGGTCTCAAACTTACTAAGTGGATGAGGATGACCTTAAACTCCTGGCCCTACAGCCTCCATCTCTCCCATGTTGGGGTAGCGGGTATGCATGTGATTTATTTGGGCCTGCTAGGCAAGCGCTCTGCCAGCCAGTGGAGCTGTATCATTGGCCGTGGAACACTGTCTGTAGAGGGAACCTCTGCACAGTGGTCTTGCTTAACACTGTGTCTGCAGCTGTCCATGAAACTGACCTCTAACAAATACATATCAGCATAAATGAGTGGATGAACGAAAACAACTGAGACAAGATAGAACTGACGAACACTCATTGACTGACTGTGACAGCAAGAAAGTTCTTGAAGAACTTTCTAAATATTTTTTTTATTTAAATTATTTGTTTGTTTTTTTGGGACAGGGTTTCTCTGTGCAACAGTCCTGGCTGTCCTGGAACTCATTCTGTAGACCAGGCTGGCCTCGAACTCACTAAGATCTGCCTGCCTCTGCCTCCCAAGTGCTGGGACTAAAGGCTTGATGCACCACTGTCCGGCTATGCTTAGAACTTTTTCATACAAGGCCGGGAAGTGGTGGCGTACACCTTTAATCCCAGCACTTGGGAGGCAGAGGCAGGAGGATCTCTGTGAGTTTGAGGCCAGCCTGGTCTACAAGAGCTAGTTCCAGGACAGGCTCCAAAGCTACAGAGAAACCCTGTCTCAAAAAAAAAAAAAAAAAAAAAAAAAAATTCACACAATATATTTTGATCATATTCCTTCCTTTCCCCAACCTTCCAGATCTTCTTCCTATCCCTGTCAACATAACTTCATGTTTTTTCTCTCTCTCAACAAGAAAAAACAAAAACAATGGAAATCAAAATAAGCAAACAAACAAAAGCCCCAACAAGACAAAAAGTCAAACCAAAACACACACACACACACACACACACACACACGCACGCACGCACGCACGCGCGTGCATGCACAAATGGAGTCAATTTTGTCTTGAACGACTCCTGGGCATGCCAATTGCCCTGCAGTGTGTTTGCTCTACAGTTTCATTCCGTTGGAGGAAATCAATTTTGCATTTCCCAGCATGTATCAGTTGCAAATAGCATCTTAAGAGAGGGTGTCCACTTCCCCTTCTCGGGGCTGGGATTTTGTCTGGTTTGAGTCTGTGTGGTTCTTGTGTGTACTGTCACAGTCTGTCTGAGTTCAGAGCGGATCAGCCGTTGTGAACTGAAGATGCTGTTTTCTTGGTGTCGTCCACCATCTCTGGCTCTTGCAGTCTGTCTCTCTCCTCTTCCACGTGGATGCTTGAGCCTGGAGGGGATGATTTGATCAAGATAATCCTATTTAGGGCGGAGTACTTCCAAAGTCTCTCTCTGCACATTGTCCATCTGTGGACATTTGTCTTAATTGCCATCTAATACAAGAAGAAGCTGCTCTGAGGAGGACTGGGTGACGTACTTGATACATGGGTATAGCAACTTGTCACTAGGACTCATTTGGTTGCTGTGTTCCTTTAGCAGAACAGTAGTAGTGGGTTTTCCCCTGGGTCCCATGACCTATTAACCTCAGTTTCTTGGCCACTTTAGCAATGTCAGGACTATTTTTTTTTTTAATTAAGATTGTTTTGGGGGGGGTTCTGAAACAGGGTTTCTCTGTGTAACAGCCCTAGCTCTCTTGGAACTAACTCTTGTAGACCAGGCTGGCCTCAAACTCACAGAGATCTGCCTGCCTCTGCTTCCCGAGTGCCGGGATTAAAGATTTTTAAATGTCGCTGCGCAGTGGTGGCACACGCCTTTAATCCCAGCACTTGGGGGGCAGAGACAGGTGGACATCTGTGAGTTTGAGGCCAGCCTGGTCTACAGAATGAATTCCAGGACAGCCAGGATTGTCCCACAGAAAAACCCTGTCTCAAAAAACCAAAACCAAAAAATATAAAAATTAAATGTCATTTTATGTATATGAGTAATTTGATCATACATAATTTGTGCTGTGCACCATGTGTGTGCATGGTGCCAATGGAAGGGCATCAGATGCCCTGGAACTGGGGTTATGGATGGTAGTGAGCACCATGTGGGTACCGGTACTAGAACTTGGATCCTCTGCAAGAACCAGTGCTCTTAACTGCTGAGTCTTTCTAGTCCCTCTGGAGTGTTTCAGAGGCAGGCAGGCAGGCAGCCCCAGGCTGTGTGTAGGAGGTCAGCTAGAACAGGGGCAGGCATTAGGAGGTCAGGAAGAAAGAAAAAGGGGCAATGATGGAGGAGAGGAAGAGAAGGGGCACGGAGGGACCAGGGTAGCTTGTGCGAGCCGGAAAGGAAGTCTTGTCACCAACAGCAAGCCCGTCTCACGTTTTCGTCCCCACCAGCATTCTCGTCTCCGATCTTGACCCTGCTGCTTCCTCTTCCCAAACTAAAATTAATCTCTTGCATTTTTTACTTCCTTTGACCATAGAGATAATGGCTCATCCATGTTGTGACCTGTAGTGACCCAGATCCTATCCACCCAGCTCATCACTTCTAGGCATGTGTGACATCCTGTCCAGGTGGCGTACCCAGCTTAGCAGCTTCGGTAGTGGCTCCCTCCCCTGTGGGACTCCCATGGGATATGTAAACAAAATTTAGAATGAAGTACCCGGCCTGGTGGCACATGTCTAGAATCTCAGAATTTGTAGGTAAAGGTGGGTGGGGGGCAGTGGGAGTTGCTGTGTTTTCTTTTCTATTGTTCAGAGAACAGTATATTGTTTTCTGTAAGCAGAGCAAGCGGCTAAGACCTTACATATTTAGTACAGTGTCCTATCCCTGTGCAAATGGAAAGAATAAAGTCCGGTGTTTTTAGAACAATATGACTGAAACTGGGGAGATGGCTCAGTGGTTAAGAGCACTTGATGCTCTTGCAGAGGACCCAGGTTCGGTTCCCAGCATCCACATGGTGTCTCACAACCATCTGTAACTCCAGTTCGAGGGAATTTGATGTTCACTTGTGATCTCCAAAGGTATAGGCATGCACATGGTACACAAACATACATGCAGGCAAAACACTCGTACACATAAAATAAGACTAAAATTTTTTCTTTTTAAATTCTGGGGTTGGTGGTGCACACCTTTAATCCTAGCACTCAGGAGGCAGAGATAGGTGAATCTCTGTGAGTTTGAAGCCAGCCTAGTCTACAGAGTGAGTTCTAGGCTACCCAGACCTACACAGAGAAACTCTGTCTCTAAAAACCAAAAATAAATAATAATAATGTTTTAAAGTAACAATATGTTAACTTCCATACAATGCCAACTCAACACTGTGACTGGGATACTTTTTGTCCAAAGTAGACAGCACAACTAATTTATCCAAAAATCCAAATTATGTGTGTGTGTGTGTGTGTGTGTGTGTGTGTGTAACAAAGGTAACTAAGCAGTATTTTATGAATCAGTAGCACCCATAGCTGTTCCAGGTTCTGTTATCACCTGAACAAGCTTTTAGACACACCCAGTATCTTCCTTCCTTCCTTCCTTTCTTCCTTCCTTCCTTCCTTCCTTCCTTCCTTCCTTCCTTCCTTCCTTCCTTCCTTCCTTCCTTCCTTCTTTTCTCAGAAAACAGAAAAGTTCTGTTTGGTGTTTGAGACAAGGTTTCTTGGAGCAGGGAGGCCCTTGAACTCTCTACTGAGATGAGGGTGATCCTAAGCTTCTTATCATCAACACCCCCACCCCTGAGGTGCTAGAATTACAGGCCTCTGTCCTGGCCCAGTTTAGGCAGTTTAGGCAGTGCTGAGGCTGGAGCCCAGACCTTCAGGCAGTGTTAGACAAACACTGTACCTCTCCACCAACTGAGTGGCTTCTCTGGCTACTGTGTGTTCTTCCTTGCTTTGTTTTTGAGATGGGTGCTCAAGTATCTCGCTTTCGCTCTGTTCTGAAGATGACCTTGAACTTCTACTCCTAACTCCTCTACCTCCTCAGTGCAGGAATTGCAAGCTGTCTGGCCTGTGTAGGACAGAGGATGAAACCCCAGGGCAAACACTCTCCCAACTGAGCTATGGCCCCACCTTCGCCTCCCCTTTTGAAAAAGATTTGTTTGTTTGTTTGTTTATTGGCTTTTCTGTGACTGGGTTTCTACGTAACTTTGGAGCCTTTCCTGGAACTCAATCTGTAGACCAGGCTGGCCTCAAACTCACAGAGATCCGCCTGTCTCTGCCTCCTGAGCACTGGGATTAAAGGCATGTGCCACCACCGCCTGGCCCTTTTTTGTCCTTTTGTAATTTATTATTTATTTGTATTTATACAGGTATGGTATTTGTGTAGAGGTCAGAAAACAACTTGCAGCACTCAGTTCTCTCCTTCTGCTGTGTAGGGTCAGTGCTTTCAGGTGCTGTCTTATTGTCTGGTTTTGTGTGTCAACTTGACTCAAGCTAGAGTCATCAGAGGAAGGAGTCTCGGCAGCGGAAATCCAGCTCTAAGGCATTTTCTCACTTAGTGATCAATGGGAGAGGGCCCAGCTTTTGGTGAATGGTATAATCCCTGGGCCCCTGGTCCTGGGCTCTCTAAGAAAGCAGACTGAGCGAGCCATGGTAAGCAAGCTAGTGAGCCGCACTTCTCCATGGCCTCTGCTTCAGCTCCTGCCTCCGGGATCCTGCCCTGTGTGAGTTCCTGCCCCATTTCCCTCAGTGATGGACAGCAATGCTGAAGCGTAAGCCAAACAAACCCTTTCCTCTCCAACTTGCTTTTTTGTTATGCTGTTTGATTGCAACAATAGAAACCCAAACTAAGACAGGCTTAGCTGCAAGTGTCTTTACCCCCTGAGCCATCTCTCCTATCCTATTTTCTTTTTTTAAAAATATGTTAATAAAGATGAGACCCAGGCTCTGTGAGTTTGAGGCCAGCCTGTTCTACAGAGCTAGTTCCAGGACAGCCAGGGCTACACAGAGAAACTCTGGGTGGGGGTGGCAGGAGATGAGACCCAGGTTTCATGCCTTGATTTCTTTACCGGTTACTGTGGGAAAATACCCTGACTACCCTGACAGAAGCAATTGAAGGAAAAGGGGCTTATTCTGCCTCTCAGGTCAAAGGTACAATCCCTCGTGGTGGAAGATTCAAGGCAACAGGAGCCCAAAGCAGCTAGTCATTTCACTCCCGAGGACCTGAAAGCAGAGACCGTGACTACATGCTGTTGCTAAGTTCCATTTCTCCACTTATAGTCCAGGACCCCAGCAGGGAATGGTACCACCCACAGTGGGTGAGTTTTTCTCACCTCAGTGAGTGAAATCAAGATAACCCCCCACAGGCATACCTAGAGGTCCTTCCCCTTGACGCTAGACTCTGTTGAGAAGACAGTCACTAAAGTGTCACACTAGACAGTTTACTGATGAACTCCAACCCCAGCCTGCCCCGCCTTATCTCTTAAAACACTTCTTTTTAATTGCACAAGAAATTGCTGACACTCCCTAGTTCCCACTCCTTCCTGGCACGTCTTTCAGGCTGTCCCCGCTGCCTTCCAAGGTGCTTCTGTCACACGGTCACCCCTCTGTCATTGCACTTCATCCAATAGCACAAGAATCGAAAAACAGGAAGCCTGTTCTCTAGTCCTTTATCCACCATTTTAAAAGATTAAACCTAGGGCCTCAGACCTGCTGGGCAAGCGCCTCCCTGCTGAGCTACTGCCCAGCCCCAAGATTAAACTTCCTGAATTGTTGGACTCTTCTTCAACAGAAACCATACCCAAGTCAGTTTAAAGAAAGAAAGAAATGGTCGGGTAGTGGTGGCACACGCCTTTAATCCCAGCACTCAGGAGACAGAGGCAGGCAGATCTCTGTGAGTTTGAGGCCAGCCTGGTCTACAGAGTGAGTTCCAGGACAGGCTCCATAGCTACACAGAGAAACCCTGTCTCAAAAAACCAAGCCAAACCAAACAAAACAAAACAAAACAAACCAAACAAAAAAGAAAGAAAATGTATTGGCTCACTTGTGAAAACCCCTTGGGATGTTCAGCTAGACACAGGACCCAAAGGGTTATACCAGAAAATGGTCTCTTGTTTCTGCTATTCTGTGTTGGCTTCATGCTTGCTCCTGACTGTTTCTGCATACGTGAGTCTCATTGTCCCACCTGGATCACACACCCAATCCTAGAACTTGGTAGCCAGTGACGGGTTCACCCTGGAGTCAGGACAGTGCCAGGCTCCTCGTGTTGTGAGAGAAGGGTAGAGTGGTTTTCCCCAAGGAAAACCAGGGAGAAGGGATGCGAAATAAACAACAGCAGAGCGTCACTCTCTGGTGCTAAGCGCTCAAGACCGCCAGGAAGAGGAAGATGATAGATCAGGGTTGGGGGCTTGAAGGAACAAGACTTTTTCCAGCATGAGGGCCTTGCCAGCGGGCACCTGTGAACCCTTCTGCCACTGTCGTGTGCTCTTCTCCTGGGGTATTCAACAGACTCCCTTTGGCCTGGTTAGAATTGTCTCAGACAGTTCGTGTTCATTTTCTGTTACGGGATATTTGTACACCGTGTGAAGGTGTATTGCTGTCAGTGGTTCAGTAAAATGTTAAACGACCAATAGCTTTCCTTTTTGAGAGAGGCTCTCACTCTGTAGCCCAGGCTAGCCTCTACCTCCTGATCCTCTTTCTTCGGCCTCTTGAGGGCAGGGATCTCAAGCATAGGACCCTGTGAGGAGTTGGAAATGCAGAGTCTGAAGGTGATTCTCTGCTTCTAGAAGAGTCTATGCCTTCTCAGACAGGCCATGGATGGTTCTTCCTAGCCTGACAGGGAGGCTTACTTCAACCATTGGTCACTTTCTTATTATTTTTTTAATTATTTATTTATTTATTTGTTATGTATACAATGGTCTATCTGTGTGTATGCCTGCAGATCAGAAGAGGGCACCAGACCTTATTACAGATGGTTGTGAGCCACCATGTGGTTGCTGGGAATTGAACTCAGGACCTTTGGAAGAGCAGGCAATGCTCTTAACCACTGAGCCATCTCTCCAGCCCCTTGTTATTATTTTTTAAAGATAGGATTTTATAGCCTGGCAGTGGTGGCACACACTTTTAATCCTAGCACTCAGGAGGCAGAGGCAGGTGGATATCTGTCAGTTTGAGGCCAGCCTGCTCTACAGAGCAAGTTCCAGGACAGCTAGGGCTGTTATGCAGAGAAACTGTAGCTCAAAAAAGCCAAACAAACCCACCCCCAAAAGATAGCATTTCAGGTATCTCAGATACACCTGAAGCTTACCACATAGCCCCATCAGACTTTGAACTCCTCATCCTCCTGCCTGCACTTCCTCTGAGCTTACAGATGTGTGGCACCACACCGAGTTCACCGAATATCTTTCACAGAAGTACAAGACACAGACCTCTACAAACTTCCTAAGGCACAGAGACCAGCGGTGCCCCCTCAGAGGACTTTCCCTGCGGGCTGCAGGGAAGACACCTATGACCGCTGAGATTTTCCTTTCATTCTTCTCCTGTGCCCTCAGAAGCCTCGATGATGAGCCCAAGGATTAATTACATGGGGTGCAGCTTCCCATCCCAGTTTACCCAGTTTTCCCAGCTGGTGGAGGGTGGCAAGGCTTCGGGCAAGAGAAGAAGGTGAAGAGAGAAGAGGGGCAGGGTGTTGACTCCTCTACTTGTTGAGACCAGAGTGCGGAGCAAGACAAGCTGGAGCCTGCCTAGCGTTCCTCCCTTCCAGCGTGGCTTTCACTTCAGCCCCAGGTCAGTGGCAGTGCTATGGGCTGAGAAGACCAAGTGATCCAGAAGGAGGAAGCATCTGGAATCCCTCACAGGGGAAGGGAGGCTGAGGAGCTAGGTGACGTTTCACGGTCCTCTCACAAAGGTTGAATTAATGCTGGTGCCCCACATCTGGACATGGCTTCTTCTCTTGCCCCTTACCCTGCTGAACCTGACCTCCATTCACACCAGAGTTCTTCTCCTTGATCACGACGAGCTGTGCGTGGCTCCATAGGCTGTGCCCTGCACAGTTCTATGAGGTGCCTTTCAGTAGACGAAGGAGTGGCTAGTAACCCCAGGATCATGCTCAGTTGGACCTGGAGTCCTTTTGTGACTTCCTTTCCGTTTATTGCTTCCTCTGCCACGAACACATTTGCCTGCCTTTCTTCCCACTGCCTCTTTACCTGGTTCACTGTGAACACTCTGCTGTGAGATTCTGCTCAAGTAGGATGTTGACAAATGTTATAGGTTGGCTGTGCACTATCCTCTAAGGTTCACGTACTGAATACTTGGAGATATGATCTCTTCATCTCTCTATCTCCTGACCTCCGTCAGGTCTCCAGTGCCACTGCTCCTGCCTTGATTTATGTACTGTGCTGACACAGCCCCAATGCCATGGGCCCAAGCGTACATGGACCGAAACCCCTGAAATGGTAAAGTTTCCTCTTTATGTTCATTATCTCAGGTTATTTTGTGATGGAGGAAGGTCATTGGTTAATAAACAAACTGCCTTGGCCCATTTGATAGGTTAGAACATAGGTGGGTGGAGTAAACAGAACAGAATGCTGGGAGGAAGAGGAAGTGAGCTCAGACGCCATTTCCTCTCCTCTCTGGGGCAGCCGCGATGAAGCTCTGACCCAGGATGGACATAGGCTAGAATCTTCCTGGTAAGTGCACCTTGGGGTGCTACACAGATTATTAGAAATGGGCTAAATTAATACGTGAGAATTAACCAAGAAGAGGCTAGATATAATGGGCCAAGCAGTGTTTAAAAGAATACAGTTTGTGTGTTGTTATTTCGGGTAAAGCTAGCCGGTGGCAGGAGCTGGGTGGTGGAATGCAACCCGCAGCTCCTTCAACAATTTTGCATTGTAACAGAAAGGTGACTAACATGCACACGGCAACTGGACATTTTTTGAAATGTGCATGTAGCAGTGTTGTTAACCTAGAAATTTCTTTATGGCTGGGCTTATTCTAAAAAGGCGGTATAAATGCAATGCACTGGGATGGACAAAGTGACAATGAAAGAGAAATGTAATGAGAAAGACACAAAGATGTGAAGTAAGTGCACACAGTCCCCGCTAGCGGGAATATAAGTGTACACAGTCCCTGCTAGTGGGAATATAAGTGCATAGAGTTACTGTGGGCCACACATACAGACACCTCAGACACACACACATATCTCACACACACATATACATCTATATACACATATATACACACACAGACACCTCATACACATACCTCACACATACACACACACCTCACACACACACCTCACACACACACACATACCTCACACTCACATATCTATAAACACATACATGCACACAGACTCTTCACACACATACACATACCTCACATACACATATACACCTATATACACATACATACACACATAGACACCTCACACAATACTTCACACACACATAATCTTTACACACATACATACCTCACACACATATATACATACACAAGCCACACATACACACCACATACACAGATACCTCACACATGCATATATATGTATATACATACATACCGCACACAGACACTTTACATACAAACGATGCACGAACACACATATACATATCACACACGCATGCTATGGAATAATCCTCTTGTACATTGTAAAGATTTGTCGCTCAAACTGGTTTAATAAAATGCTGATTGGCTAGTAGCCAGGCAGGAAGTATAGGCGGGGTGACTAAACTAAGAATGATGGGAAGGAGAAGGGCTGAGTCAGGAGCTGACAGTCAGACTCAGAGGGAGTGGATAAATGTGCCATGCTAATAAAAGTACTGCCATAATATATGGGTTAACTTAATATATGGGTTAACTTAAAATGTAAGAACTTGTTAGTATTAAGCCTGAACTATTGGCTGAGCCTTATATAAATAATATTAAACCTCTGTGTTGGTTATTTGGTGGGTGGGAGAGAAATGTCTGCCTACACACAAACACACCAGACATCATATACACATACACACACTCCAAAACACACACACATAAACACACCAAACATACACACACACACACACACACAAACAAACAAATAGGGAAGGGGAAACTGGAGATATGGCTCAGTGATTAAGGGCACTTACTCCTCTTGCAGAGGACCTGGGTTCAGTTTTTACCAACATAGCACTTCATAACTGTCTGTAGCCCCAGTTCTAAGGAATCTTCTGGCCTCTGAGGGGACTGGGCACACACATGATGTACACACAAGTATGCAAATAAAACATTCATACACATACAAAAATAAATCAATCCTTTTATTATAAATTTATTACTAAAAAATAAATCTTGCCAGGCAATAGTGGCACACATTTTTAATCCCAGCACTTGGGAGGCAGAGACAGGTGGATTTCTTTAAGTTTGAGCCTTCTTAATCTACAGAGTGAGTTCCAGAACAGCCAGGACTTTAAGAAAGACCATGTTTCTAAATAAATAAATAATAAAAAGATCTGGATAGACAGGCAATAGTAGTGTATGCCATTAATCCCAGCACTCAGGAGGCAGAGGCAGGCAGATCTCTGTAAATTTGAGGCCAGCCAGGACAACCAGAGCTGTTACACAGAGAAACCCTGTCTTGAAAAAAAACAAAATGAATATCTAAGTTGCCTTCTCCTTCATGATGGACTGTATCCCCTAAATGGTAAGTCAAAATAAATAAACCCTCTCACCCTTTAGTTCCTTCACAGTAGGTATACTGTCCCAGTGAAGAGAAAAATACCGTATCACTTCCAAAAACACAAACTCTAAAGTGCAAATTTTCCCAATCCCAGTCTCAGCTAGGGTAGCACATTAGACAGGAAGATAAGACGCCTTTGACAGCATCAGACACCAGGAAGGGCTTGCAAAGGTACCTACTCCTTTACTCACTGAACCTCCTTACTGGCTTGGTTTTGTTTTGGTTTTGAAGATAAGCTTTTGTGTAGCCCAGGCTGGCCTTAACCTTCTGGTCTAAGGCAAGTGCTGCCACCTTTGACTTTGCATTGCTGGGCCTTGAGCCCAGGGCTTCATGTCATGCTAGGCAAGCACTCTGTCAACTGAGTTATATTTCCAATCCTTGTTCATTTATTATTATTGTTTCTTTATTTTAAGACACAGTAGCCAGGACAGAATGGAACTCACTCTGTAGCCCAGGCTGGCCTCAGACTTGCTATATAGCCCAGGAAGACTTAAAATTTTGATTCATTCACCTCCCAAATGTTGAGGTCATAGCACAGGTCACCACACCCAGCTCTATTACACCTTGATCTTTTTTTTCCTATTCAATGAACAAATATGTGTTGGGCAATTACTCTATGCATGTATGGGCTCATATCAGTTACATTTTAGTGAGCAAACCAAATGCAAACTCCTGCCTTCATCTGTTACGTGCAGTTTCTAAAGACAACCTTAGAACAATTGCTGTGTCTTCCCCCTCCTTTACTGCACAGCTTTTGTTTTGCAAAATCTCATGCAGCAAGGAGACTGGAGAGTGCCACACCCCCAAATTGCTGTCAACTTGGGCTTTAGGAGTGACTCTAAACATCTTTTCTTTTTCTTTTTTTTCTTTCTTTTCTTTTTCTATAGCTTCCAAAGTTTTAAATTTGTTACCTCTGTAAGAAAAAGAGCAATATAAATTATTTGTCTTTTGAAACAATCTCACATAGCCCAGGCTAGTTTCAAACTCACTATGTATCTGAGGATTGACTTTGAACTCTTAGTCTTGCTGCCTCCATCTCCCAATTGTGGGGATACAGGTATGCTAGACCATGAGCTGTTTATGTGATTCTGGGGATAGGAATCAGGGCTCTGTACTGATAGGAAAGCCCCCTACCAACTGAGCTACAGCCCTAGTCCCTATTTTTTTTTCTGGGGTGGGGTTAGTCTTTTTTTTAATATTTATTTATATATTTATTTATTTATTATGTATACAATATTCTGTCTGTGTGTATGCCTGAAGGCCAGAAGAGGGCACCAGACCTCATTACAGATGGTTGTGAGCCACCATGTGGTTGCTGGGAATTGAACTCAGGACCTTTGGAAAAGCAGGTGATGCTCTTAACCACTGAGCCATCTCTCCAGTCCGGAGTTAGAGTCTTAAAGCCAGTCTTTGAATTTGTATTCATCTTGCCAGAGCCTCTCAAGTAATAAGATTGTAGGTATGTGCCACCACTCCCTGTTTAGACATTACAAAAAACAAAAAAAAACCCAAAACCAAACAACTCAGTTATCGGGGCCTAGGATATGGCTTAGCGGGTGGTAAAATACTTGCTTCGCAAGTATGAGAACCTGGGTTTACATTCCCAGCACTCATGTCAAAAGACAGGTATGGGGGGTAGGGGGCTGGAGAGATGGCTCAGCAGTTAAGAGCATTGACTGTTCTTCCAGATGACCTGGGTTCAATTCCCAGCACCCACATGGCAGCTTCCAACTGTCTGTAACTGCAGTTCAAAATACAAAACGAAAACCTAAGATGGAGAGAGAGGAAGAGGAAGACCTGAATTCATCCTCTGTCCTGCACACATGTGTAAGCAGGCAAATGAACACACACAAACAAAGCTCAATTGCCAGTTGTGGTAGCTCACATCTACACCTGTATTCCCAGCTCTCAGTAGCTGGAGGCAGTGAGATTACTCTAAAATCGAGGAGTTTGGGCCAATAGTGAGTTCCAACCTAATCTTGGCTACAGAATGAGACCTTGTTAATGATTTTTTTTTTTAATTCTCAGTTTAAACATCCTCTTCTATAATGTGTGCTCTAGGGATGGAACTTAGGTCCTTAGACTTGGTGGTGAATGCCCTTACCTGCTGAGCCAGCTTGATAGCCCTGAAGAGGGAATTCTGAGACAGAATCTTTATAAGACAGGCTGACCTCAAATTATCATTTCTCCTATTTTAGGCATCACCATGCCGGTCACTTAACAAAATATTTTTGTGCCGGGCGATGGTGGCACATGCTTTTAATCCCAGCACTCGGGAGGCAGAGGCAGGCGGATCTCTGTGAGTTCGAGACCAGCCTGGTCTATAAGAGCTAGTTCCAGGACAGGCTCCAAAGCAACAGAGAAACCCTGTCTCGAAAAATAAAACAAAACAAAATTTTGTTTTGTTTTTTCTTTTGTTTTATTAAAGTTTTATTTATTTTTATTTTATGTGCATTTGTGTTTTGCCTGCATGTCACACACAGATGCCAGAGGAGGACATTGGCTAGCCTACTGTATCCGTCTCTACCTTATTCCTATGAGAAAGGGTCTCTCACTGAATCTAGACTTAGCCTGAGCTCAGGCCAAGCCCATAGACCCTCCTTTCTCTGTCTCCTACGACTCTGGGGTCACAGTCGCAAACAGCCATACCTGAAATTTTAAAAATATATATATAGGTGCTGGTCATCTAAATTTGGATCCTCATGCTTGTAGAGCCTTAGGCTACAACTTCTTCACTCTTCTTGGTAAGGTGGACATAGGAGGGTCTTCCAGTGAGCCATATAGCAAAACACATGTTCCAGAGTTCAGCAACCTTAGGTGGGGGCCATTACAGTTTGAAATGAACGACTGATTTTCTTTTCACATTATTTTTTGTTATGTGTCCCCCTCCCCAACCCCCGGACACTGGGCACACTTGGTGAGGACAGGGATCCTGTCTGACTGTGTTGAAAGGGCTCCAGCCCATGCCCGTCATCTAGCTAGCATTCAATAACTGTTTGTTTTCAGAGAAAGCAGACACAGCATTACCCATTCATTCTGGAAACTGTAATTGACAATGGGCCACACATTCTTTGCCCTGGGAAGTTGTACTTCAGCAGCCTGACATGGATCCAAGAGTCCCTTGGTAAATACAGAGCTGGGCTAAATATCTTAGAAGATTGTGGTGCAGTGCTGTGGAATCTGGTGAGTCATGCATGAGGACAGATGTCCCTTGCCAAGCAGGGTTCTGCCTTGCCCGGTGCTGGCATCTCTTCCCTGTCTCTGTGGGAGAAACACTGGCAATTTGTCTCCTACGTTCTAGTGGTCCTTATCGCTCACAGAGCTTTGGTCCTTTTGGGCTCAGTGACAGTGTCCAAGATCACACAGTGTCCTTCATGGTTACAGTCTCCCACTGGAGCTTCTCACTGGGCCTCCCGTCAGTTTCACATGTTCCAAAGATAACCCATCCCAGGCGGCTGATGAAGACCTCCCACTATCTGAGATGCCAAGTCTCCCCATCACTGTACCTAAGCTTTGCTATCTTTAGAAAATTAAAACAAGAGAGGAAAAAAGGAGCTGGAGAGCTGGCTCAGCGGTTAAGAGACCCGCTGTTCTTGCAGTAGACCCGGGTTCAGTTTCTAGCACCCATAGGGTGGCCAACAACCATCTGTTCCCCGGTTCTAGGAAATCTGATGCCCTCAGACACTAGGCATGTGAGTGGTACATATACATATGTGCTAGCAAAACACTCATACACATAAAATAACAGAAATCAATCTGCAAAAAAATGAAAAAAAAAAAAAAAGACAAGAAAGAAAGACCCTTTCCTTGTGTCCCAGTAGGTTAAGGAAAATAACAAAACCTGAAGAAAAGGAATGATGAAGGCGTAAATCACAAACAATCCACACCAGTTTGGAATTATGATTAATAGGATGGTATTTATTTAAAGGGGAAAAAAACTTACAGATCACCGTCCCAGACAACAGCCCTCTGCGCAATCAGGAAGGAGTCTAGTTGCCGGAAGCGGAGCCTGAAACAAGAGAGAGCAAGGAGGGAAGTGGCCGCTTTTTTAAAGAGAGAGACCACGCCCCAATGGACTGGTATCTCAGCGGCTATTAGCTGAAGGAGCGGAAGGACCTCCCGCAACAAAGGAATATGAGTGGCTCGGACCAGGAAGGTGTGGTAGTACACTGGGAGGCAGAGGCAGGAGGATCACAGCAAGTTCCAGGCCAGCTTGAGCTACATACATAGTAAGTTCCAAGCCAGCCAGGGTTATACAGTGAGTCTCAAATATACAGACAAACAAAACAACAGGAATGGCTTGGACATTGTGATTTAGCACTGGGGGTGTGAGGACAGTCTTATTGTATTTAAAGGCCTTAGTATGTTTAAACCACCAACATCGAAAGCAAAAGTAGATGCAGAAGAGATGGCTTAGCAGTCCAGACCACTTGATGCTCTTGCCGAGGACCCAGGTTTGGCTTCTAACACCCACATGGTGGCTCACAACCATCCATAACTCCAGTTCCAGGAGACCTGATGCCTTACTCTGATCTCAACAGGCACCAGGCATACATATGGTGCACATAGATACATGGAGGCAAAACATTCATACACTTAAACATCTAAGAAATATTCAAACCAAAAAATTTCCAGGAATAAAACAGAAAAGGTATGACTTAATTAATAATTAAAGCTACATAGCAGCTTTACTGTGAATGAGCTATATTACATTAACTCATTTTGTCAGATACTTGGATGAATATTTTGTTCTTTTCTTGAAAATTTTTTATGTATATGGGTGTATTGCTTGCACACATAAGTCTGTGCATTACTTGTATGCCTGGTACCCTCAGAGGCTAGAAGAAACCACTGGATCCCTGGGAACTGGACTCACAGAAGGTTGTGAGCCAACAATTGGATACTGGAAGTTGAACCCAGATCCTCTGGAAGAGCAGCCAGTTTTCTTAACCACTGAGCCATCTTTCTAACCCTAGTATTTTGTTTTTAATAAGCATTCAGGAGGGGGCTGGAGAGATGGCTCAGTGGTTAAGAGCATTGCCTGCTCTTCCAAAGGTCCTGAGTTCAATTCCCGGCAACCACCTGGTGGCTCACAACCATCTGTAAAGAGGTCTGGTGCCCTCTCCCGGCTTGCAGGCATACACACAGACAGAATATTGTATACATAATAAATAAATAAAATAAATATTTAAAAAAATAAGCATTCAGGATTTGTCCACTATATTTGCAGTATAGGAGACCGAACTGAGAGCTTTTTGAATGCTAGTCAAGTACTAATGGGTATCTCT
>NW_026068127.1:1520391-1605083 GCF_014885135.2 Alexandromys fortis
ATGGTGGCTCACAACCATCTGTAATGAGGTCTGGTGCCCTCTTCTGACCTGCAGTCATACACACAGACAGAATATTGTATACATAATAAATAAATAAATATTTAAAAAAAATAATAATAATTTGGTTTCCGTATTGCCCCAATCTTGATCTCTTCTAGGACTGAACCTAGAGGTGGACTCTTTTGTTGTTTAGGAGGATTGCTCTCACTCTCCTTTTTCATTTTGTCTGTTTGTTTACTGTGTGCATGTGTTAGAGAATGTGTAGGTGCACATGTGTGAACATGTGTGTGGAAGCCAGAGGTCAACCTAGGATATCACTCCTTGGGTACCATCTCCTTTGTTTTTGAGATAGGGTTTTTCACTGACCTGGAACTTGCTGACTCAACTGGGCTAACTCACCAGCCAACCCCAGGGGTCACCTATCTTTGCTTTCCCAGTGTTGGAATTACAAACTTGCTTGCCACATGAGGCATTTAAGATGTGTGTTCTGGGGATCTAATTCAAGTCCCTCCCATTTGCCTTACACGGATGATCCACCTCCCCACCTGAAGGGTGCTTTTATATTTACTTCTGTGTTTCTCCTAAAGTCAGTTCCAGAACAATCCAGAGAAGGGAAGATTTGGCAAATGGCAGGAGATGTTGGTGCCTGAGTTATCTTTTCTATCCAGGGGTTTTTTTCAGAGGCCTTCCTCCCTTCCTTCCTTTTTCTTCTTCTTCCTCATTCTTTTTTTTATCAGAAACACGGTTTCTCTGTGTAGCCCTGACTGTCCTGGAACTTGCTCTGTAGACCAGGCTGGCCTCGAACCCAGACAGCCACCTTTCTCTGCCTCCTGAGTGCTGGGATTAAAGCCGTTCACCACCATCTCCGGCTTTGGCTGGTCATCTTTTAGACCAGTGGTTCTCAATCTTCCTAATGCTGCAACCCTTTAGTACAGTTCCTCATGTTGTGGTGACCCCCAGCCATAAAATTATTTTGTTGCTACTTTATAACTGTAATTTTGCTATTATGAATTGTAATGTAAATATCAGATATCTGATATGTGAACCCCGTTCGGGTTGAGAACCACCAATTGAGAACCACTGTTTTAGGCCCTACTCTGGGTGACTAGAGGACAAGGACGGTGACCCTAGGTCAGAATCACACGGGAGGTTCTGTCCACTGAGGAGAATCTTGGGACAGGGTAGAGTTAGGCTGGTCCGACTTGTTCAACTCAGCCAGGAAAGGGCAAGTCAGCTCTGGCTCCCAGGGGAGGCTGGGAAGGAGTGTGGTGCTGACTCAGGCTTTGGCAGGTCCAGTGACAACCAAGGACAGCTGTTGCTGGGTGTTTTTAGAAAACTTTGCTTGCCAAGTGCTCTGTGGGGCTGTGTCTCTACCTCCTCCAAGGCAGACAGAAAAATGGAAAGTGTTTTCTTTATCACTGCCTGGGGTGGGGGGGTGGGGTGGGGTGGGGGGGTCATCTATTTGTTTATAATCAGGGTTTCACTAGGAAGCCCAGGCTGGCCTGAAACTCACTAGACAGACCAGACCAGCGTCAGACTCACAGAGCCCTACCTGCCTTCGCCTTCTGAGCGCTGGGATTAAATTGTGTGTGACCTACGTGGCTCCTTCTCATTTGCTTTTCAAGACAAGGTTTCTCGGTGCAGCCCTGGCTGTTCTGGAACTTGCTCTATAGACCAAGCTGGCCTCGGACTCACAGAGATTCGTCCATCTCTGCCTCCTGAGTGCTGGGATCAAAGGTGTGATCAAAAAGCTACCACCGCTGCCGGGCTTTTGTTTGTTTATGCTTGTGTGTCCGTGTGTGAGTATGTGCGCATGAGGATGCAGGGATCCGGGGACCAGAAGATACAGCAGATCCCAAGGAGCTGGAGTTACAGGTGATGGTGAGCTGTGGGGTGTGGGTGCAAGGAACAAAATTGAGGTTCTGTAAGAGCAGTTGGGACTTTTAACTGCCGAGCCATCATCTCTCTCTACAGCCCCGTTGATGTGGAAAAGAAGAACAGAGATTAGTTAACAGGTTTTGACCTCTGAATATCACTTTTGAGTTCTACTTAGGTCTTTTTAGGGACCTTGCCAGAAACCCCATGTAGAAGTTGAGAGAGCAGACACTAAAGTTGGGAGCCTGAGATGAAGCCCTCATATGACTTATTATTCATTTGGCTTTATAAAGTTTAGTTTTGTTTGTTATTTAATTTTGTTTTCCTGGTCCTGGGAATTTAACCCATGATCTCATGCGTAGTAGCCAAGCATTCTAGTATTGAGCCTACATCCCCAGTCCTGAAAATATTTTTAATAATTGAAAAGTTGAAATGTAGACATGAAATTTGATATAGCATAATGACCTTCCATATGTCCATTATGTGTCTGGGAAGATTATCAACCCATGGCTAGTTTTGCTTCATCTCTACTCTGCTTTCCATCCTTCTACCCATGTATTATTTTAAAAATATTTAAAATTATCATAGTATTTATATATTCATAATATATGATATTATATATAATATATATACACGCATGTCCATCCATCCATAGTGTGTGTGTGTGTGTGTGTATGTGTGTGTGCGTGTAGGCACAGGTATAGTATACATCAGGAGTGTGGAAAACAGAGAGCAACTTTGGGGAATTGATTCCCTCCTACTTGAGTCCTTAATCTTGTAAAGCTCTTTGACCTGCTGAGGCATTTTCTGCCCCCAGCCAATTACTTTCAAGGAGGTTCCAGGCATCAATTTTGTCTTTCTTCACTTCTTTAAACCCTTGTTTTCTCATAAAAAAAATGCAGAAATTGTTATCTACATTTCAGAGTATTTAAATTTTTTAATTTTCACTTCATGTATGAGTGGGTGCCCCAGGAGGCCAGAAGAGGGTGATGGATTCCCTGTCATTAATGTCACAGAAGTGAGTCGGTTGGCATGGGTGCTGGAAACTGAACCCAGGTCCTCTGGCAGAGTGTCTGGTACTTTTAACCCATGAGCCATCTCTCCAGTTCTACCCCAAAACATCGCTATGAGTCGTGCCTGGACAAAGCTGGCACAATGCAGGAACTAAGTAAATGAACTTATGTTATTAAAATGTGAAAATAAGAAGTTTCTACTTCCTGCCTCTCTATGCCCCTTGCCTGGAGAGAGTCTCTCCTGCCAGCACCTTGCTGGGATGTCAGGATGGCCTGAGGGCACAAGTGCCTGTGCCCAGACTGGGGTCAGAGGAAGGCAGTGAGCTGCAGGGAGGAGGGGGCGAGGCTACTCTGGCCCCCAGGGAGAGTCTGGTAGAGAGGAGCCAAGTTCTAGTGGGGAGGTCAGCAAGCCATGGGAAGGAGAGTGTGACCATAAGGTAAATGCCATCGCCACCCACTGCAATTCTATCAGAGGCAAGTTAGTCAGGGGTCTTCACTGTACCACAAGAGGACTTTGGCATTTAGAAGCAATTCATACATTTATTGAAAGGCTACTGATAAGGGCTTAAAAAATTTTTTTTTTTGAAAAGCCAGAGGACTTGACTCAGGAATTGGGGATGGGGCAGAAACAGGCCTTGAGAGCCAGCATGATGGCTCAGTTGACTAATCACTATCCAGGGCTGATGACCTGAGTTCAATTCCCAGAACCCACATAAAATGGAAAGGAGATAGCTGACTTTACAGAGTTGTCATATGATCTCTGCATGTTCCCTGTGGCACGGCTCCTCCTAACACACACACACACACACTCACACACACAGAGGGTGAATGTGGATAAAGGTGGGGAATGCCATTGGTGGCAAAGAAATTTAATCCCTATTTGGCCTTTAAGAACACTGGGCAAGGGGCTGGAGAAATGGCTCAGTGGTTAAGAGGACTGACTGTTCTTCTAGAGGACCCAGGTTCAATTCCCAGCACCCATGTGGCAGCTCACAACTGTTATAATTTCAGTTCCAGGGGACCTGACACCCATGGCAAAACACAAATGCATAGAAAATAAATAAATTAAAAAAAAGAGAACACTGGGCAAATCTTTCTTGAGGATAACGGCACCAAGAGACTGGCAGAAGGCAGGAGAACCCTGAGTGGACAAACACAATCAGGAACTAGCCTTGGAGGTCTGGAGAGATGGCTCAGCAGTTAAGAGCACTGGCTGTTCTTCCGGAGGTCCTGGGTTCAATTCACAGCACCTTCATGGCAGCTCACAACTGTCTGTAATTCCAGGATTCAACACCTTCACACAGACATACATATAGACAAGACACCAATAAAAGAAAAATCAATAGATTTAAAAAGTATACTTTTTTTTTTTTTTTTTTAAAAAGTACTAGCTTGTGCTCTTTTGGAATATCTAGGACAATAGCGATGGCGGCTTTCAGATACGGTCTTGGCAGCACTGGCCTCTATTGGTGTGTAACAAGAGGACTTTGCTATTCTGTTCTTCTGTTCTGTCCTTGGCTCCAGGAAAGGGGTGGGGTAGCTGCAAATAACACAGTGCTTCTTCCAAAGAGCCGGCAGCAGGCAGGGCAAGGCAAGAGCTGACAGCTGTCCACTGAACACTGAGCACCATGCTCCAGGAACACTCAGGTCCATACAGTGTGGGCTCTCATGATCACATAAATCTGTCCTGTTTTAAGTTTTGTGTAACTTTTGTTAGGTTATGTAGTTGTTAGGCATAAAAGGCACTGTAAATATGCCGGGTTCTCTGGAACCACGGAGTCCTGGTCCTGGGACTTATAGCTCTGTTTCATTGTCCCACCCAGGCCCTGTCTATGCACAGTTTTGTGTTGCAGGCCGTGTTTGAAATATCTTGGTGCTTTGCCTTGTCTAGGTGACACAAATAGAGCAATTACTACTTTCTAAAAAAAAAAAAAGTCTTTTTAATTATATTTATTTGTGTGTGTAGTCAGAGCACAACTTTTGGGGGTTAGTTTCTGGGGGTCGCACTTAGGTCATTAGACATGGTAGCAAGTGCCTGATGTGCTGTCTTGCCAGCTCATAATTATTTTCATAATTAGCTGGCTAGGTCTAAGGGGTATGCTTTTTATCTCTGTACCCAGGATGTGAGGGTGGGAGGATCATGACGCCTAGGCTAGCCTCAGCTACATGAGTTAAGATCACTCTGAGATGCATGAGACTGTCTCAAAAACAGTGACAATGACGACCACAGAAACCAATCCCCAAATAGCGTTTCCTTCTAGATTACATTTTTCTAAGCCAATGATGCTAAAATAGAACTTTTTTGAGGGCTGGGATATAGCTCAGTGGTAGATTTCTTGACTAACATTATTGTGGCCTGGGGTTTAACCCTCAGCATGAAACAGACAAACAAAAAATTCCCAAACAAGAACAGAAACAACATAAAAACATTTCTGAGCAAAACATTGCATCTCATTTAATCCTTCACAATCCTGTGATTGTTCCACTCACAGATGGAGAGGAAGGATTGGAGAGGTTGGGCAACTTACTCAAAGTCTCCTTTCAACAAAATGATCTAAAAATAGAACCTTAGGTCTAGAAAACTCAGGGCCATGTTGTATGTGCGTGTGTGTGTGTGTGTGTGTGTGTGCGTGTTTGCACATGCGCACAGTCCTCCGTGTGTGTGTGTGTGTGTGTGTGTGTGTGATATGTGAGAGCATGACACACTTTGTGAAATCAGTTTATTCGGGTTCTGAGGACTCAGGTAAAGTCAGGTTTGTGCATTAACCAATGATGCCCACTGGTCCACCTGGCTGGCCCAAGGCCCTGACATGCGCAAAGAGAGCTGGCATTGCTGAAGTCTGCAGTTTGGGGATTTTTATTGTGGGTTGGGAGGTTGCTGCCTTCAACCATTGACTTTCTTTCCTCTGGTCTCATCAATACTTTTTTTTTTTTTGGTTTTTCGAGACAGGGTTTCTCTGTGTGTGGCCCTGGCTGCCCTGGAACTAGCTCTGTAGACCAGGCTGGCCTTGAACTCACAGAGATCCACCTGCCTCTGCCTCTAGAGGGCTGGGATTAAAGGTGTGTGCCAATGCCACCATCACTGGCCCATCATTTATGTTTTCTAATGTGTAATGTTTTTGTTCTTTTTCTTATGGTGGAACTCATTGCTTCTTAATATAACAGAAAAACTTACCTTTGCATACTCTTCTGGCTATACAAAGCATATTAACAGACATCATCTTATTTCATTTTGGAACCATTGTGAGTAAAATGCCCTTTAGTACATAAGCAGAATAGGCTGAATGAGGTTCAATTAGTTGTCCTTATTACAGAGCCAGGCACTGCAGCTAGTTCTGAAATACATGTTGTCTAACTGCAAGTTCAGTACATTCTGCTGAATCACAGCTGCCTGATTAGCCTTGCCATTGATCATGTTTACAGGATAAACCAGCCTTTCAGGGGAGTTGAGTTTTTCATGTATGTCCTAAAAGTAATAAAGGATGAAAAATTATTCCAAAAATTTTTTCCAAATGTGTTATTTTTCCATTTTATCTTTAAACCCTTTAGAAACTATTTATTTGTTTTATGTATATGGGTGCTCTGCCTTTCTGGGCACCAGATCTCATTACAGATGGCTGTGAGCCACCATGTGGTTGCTGGGAATTGAACTCAGGACCCTGGGAAGAGCAGTCAGTGCTCTTAACCACTGAGCCATCTCTCCAGACACCTAAATCCTTTTTTAAAAAATAAACTTTATTATAAAAAAAAAAACCCTGAAAATAAGCTGGGCTGTGATGGTGCACACCTTTAATCCCAGCACTCAGGAAGCAGAGACAGAAGCAGGCGGATCTCTGTGAATTGGAGGCCAGCCTGGTCCTAGAATCAAGTTCTAGGACAGTCAGAGCGGTTACACAGAGAAACCCTGTTTTGAAAAAGTTTTTGTAACTTTTTTTTGGGAGGGGTGGGGATGGGCAGGGTCTCTATGTAGCTAGCTCTGGCTGACTTAGAACTGGCAGAGATCTGCCATCTTTAACCTCTTGAGTGCTGACATTACAGGCATGAGCCACCATGAAGTTTCTAAAATAAATATTTATTAATTGTGAAATTAAATGAAAAAATACAATTTATTACTTGTTGTTCTTTGAAATAGGGTCTCACTATCTAGCCCTGACTGGTTTCTATCTTGAACTTGAACTTTCCTTGATCCTCCTACCTATGCCTCCAAAGTCCTAGTATTTTATAGGCTACACCACCACACCCCACAATACAACTGATTTTGAGAAGTACTGAAGAGGTTCAGAGAGACACAAGCTACTTACAGCAGGATTTACACTCAAAGCTGAAGGGATAGCAAGTGATTTGAGGTACATTTTACAAGGAGAGAACTACATTAAACTAACCTTGAAATCTGGAAGATTCAATAGTAACTGTGGGAGAGAAAACTCTTCCTGCTTTCTAGAGAGCTGTAGGAGCTAGGGGAGTTACCCGGGCCTGTAGCCTCTTCAGTGCCAACAGCCAATGGGAGGCAGGCTTGGTGAGAACTGTGGTGGCCTCTTGGCAATCAGGTCAGACTAAAGAAAACATTCCTCCAGGAAGTCCCTGCAGAAGATTGTGGGTGTGAGCACAGGAAATGGGCAGTAGTAAACAGGCAAAGTCCTAGAGACTGGAAGAGGCAGGTTTTACAGTTAGGCAATGATACATACAGCAAGACCATCCCACCTTTCAAGCAAAGATACCATTCTTATGAAGAACAGTGTGACCCAGGAGTGGAGCGTAGACCAAAGAGCAAGAAGCCAGGTAGAGAGGTTGGTGACCCTCCTGCCCACTGTGCACAAGGGTTCAGTTCCCAACAGCTAAAGAGTCAATTCCTTTTTTAGTTTTGTGAGGATGGGGTGAGTGAGACCGGTTCTATAGCTCAGTAATTGCCAGAGTCTGATCCTTGTGCCTCAGCCTAAGCATTAAGATCACAGCATCCGTACCACATCCAAACACAGTCATGATTTCAAAGATGGGATAGCTCTAGATCCCACGATCCTGATTTTAAGAATAAAAACAGCTGTTAATAAATGTAACCAAATAATTTGCAAAATTTCAGACTATGGGTTTTGGAAACAACTGGGACAGAGAATGAACTTTCAAAAAATTTTTAGCAGTCCATTACTTCCCAAATTTATGTGATGGCATTGCATTCTAAATTCAGCTACCATATAAACAAACCCATAACATCCAAGCAGGTGTGGAAGCTACCCGCAAACTCAGTATATGGGAGGGGGAAGCAGGCGAATGTTGAACCTGGAGCTTCATTTATGCTAAACAGTCACTCTACAAAGTGAGCTACACCCCCAACTCCTGGAAGGTTTTCCTGGTGTGCTCAGGATTATGACTGAATGACAAACCTAGAATGCCGGTGCTCACCTGCAATTTACGTAAAATTGTTGATTTATGCTATCGTTAAGACATTCCCAACGGAAGGAAGAATGATTCCGAAGATATAGTTTAATGATAAAACTAAGAGCAATCAGCGCACCAACTAGAGGGAGATGGTTTAGGGAATGCAAACATCGTCATAGCTTTAGGGGTGTTAGAAGAAAGGCAAATCTTTTAAAAACACGACCAGAACTGAGATGGTCACAAAAGAACATGATCAAAAGCTTATTTAGGTTACACATGAAATGCACATTTTGGCGACGGTGAGATGTGCGTTAAAATGTAGCTTTTACTTCTCTTAGAAAAAAAAAAAAACTATTTGTTTCTAGATGTCCCAAGTTGAACCAGCTCACCAGGCTCAACCATTCTACCATCTACCACATCCTGTATGTGCTGGAGTGATGGAACCTACTAAGAAAGGTAGGTTAGAAACATGGCTATTTCAACTACAGAAAGGAAGACGGGAAAAGGGAAGTGTAAATAAGACAGATAGGGAGAGAGGGAAGAAGGGTAAGGCAGATGAAAAGACATGGCACAGATTTTGGCGGTGCAAGCCTAACAGAGAAGCACACTGGAGGCCGAGATTGGAGAATCATGAATTGGAGGCCAGCATCGGGGTACGGTGCACAGCCGGACTTTGCAACAAAATAACCAACCTACAAACAAGTGAAAAGCAAAGAAGAGATCGGTTGGGATGGGGCAGGCTTTTGCATTTTCAACTTAGTGATACAACTTTGGCAACAGTGACCGGGCCCCGCCTTCTCTTGTCTAGAGCGCTCCAGCTCGAGGGGATTCCAAGACTGTTTAGGCCTGGAGCAGCGAAGCTTCCATTCGCAAGGAGGTTCTCCCCGCACCCGGGGTTCCTCAGACCGATGACATCATTCCGATCCCAGGAGCGCAGCGATTTTTCAATTTGGAATTCCGGCTCCTTCGAACTCTAGCTCCTTGAGGAGACCGCGATGCCACGACGGGCTCACAAGCAAGGGCCCTTCTGGAGACGTCTGGTTTTAGTAAGGAGGTTCTCGAATGGCCCAGTGCACCCCATTCTCTCGCATCCAGGAACTACACATACACAGGGACGCGTGGCCACCCACGCACGTCGCTGAGCCAACATCCTTAGCTCCACAACAGGAGACTGGGGAGGAGCAGAGGATCCCAGCAATCAGCAGGGCGCCCCGGAAAAGGCAAAGGGGGGTCGGGAAGGCAGGGGCTACATGGACGCAGGGCGCCTGCGCAGTCCCCCGGCCGCGCCTCCCGAGAGGCGGGTTAGTCACGCCGCGCACCCAATCCGAAGGCCGAAGGGAGCGCGCCCGCGGCCTCGCCCTCTCTAGTCCCACCTCCGCGTGCCCTACATGCCCTCCCGCGCGCGTGCGCAGAAGCGGACCGCAGGGGCGAGGGCGCGAGAGAAGGGCGGGTGTACGTCCTTGCGTGCGTCTCAGGCAGCGCGCACGCCGGCGTGAGAGGGCACGGGGAAAAAGGTGGCTCTGGCCGGGGCGGCTCGGTTTCCTGGGGTTATGTAGCAGGGCTCGTCGGCTCGCGAGACCTCCTTCGCCGCCCTCGCCCGGGTCCTAGCGCGGAGTTTGTGCTCCGGGCGGAGGCCGTGTCCAAGCTCGCCGCGCTCCCTCGACGTAGAGCTCGCTCGCTCGCCCGTGGGAGCGTCCCGGCCGAGCCGCGCTGAGGGGGGAGGGGAGGCCATTTTGTCCCGACCGACTCCCCGGAACCGGGCGGAGCGGCTGGGAGAGGCTGCGGAGCCGCGGGCGCCGCCCCTCGGAGGCACGGGCGCCGCCACCGTCGGGGCTTCCTCGACGAGGCCGTTCGGAAGGTCTCCCTCTCCGTCTCGAGAGCTGCTTTCTCCCTGGCATACGCTTCCCCGCTGCTGCGGCCCCAGAACGCCCGGGTGAGGAGTTGGCCGTAGTGAGCAGCACCGATCCCTTGGGACTACCGGCGGCGAGCGCCCGAGCCGCTCCTCCCAATGGCGAAGAAGACGTACGACCTGCTTTTCAAGCTGCTCCTGATCGGGGACTCGGGAGTGGGCAAGACCTGCGTCCTTTTTCGTTTTTCGGATGATGCCTTCAATACCACCTTTATTTCCACCATAGGTAAGACCTGTGGGAGGACGGTGTGGGGGCTCTGTAGCCGCGAGCCGTTTTCTTTTATGCCAGACGTCTTGCTTCCCGGAATTTACGCCTTTGTTCCAGTGATTCCGATTCCAGACGACAGACCTAAGTTACTGTTGGAATCGGAATAGCGCTTACTGGGGCGGGGTCTTCCCATGCTTTCCATCCGGTCTTTGCTTTCAAGTCTCCTTCTCTGTTCGTTGCCTGCTGGCACAAGAATATGCGGCAGCATTTAGCAGCGTTCCAGAATCCCGTTTCTTTAAGTGACTTGACTGGCCTTTCCATAATCGGGTGAAGTTGCTTGATGTGATATTTGTAATAGGCATATTTTAGTGGTTGAGATTGAAGCATTGCTGGCTACGTGGTAAATGCCCGAATTTGTATTTGCTGTCACAGAGTATATTCCATCTGGCTGTAACTTGGAGTAAACTTGAGAGTTGCAGAATCATTAAGGAAAATGAGAGGGGCGGTGAGGGGGGAGTGAGTTGGCTGTCTTGACTAAACCATTGATGTGTCAAACAATCGGAGGCTCTTCGTGCTTGGGGTGGGAATCTGGCATGATTGGCTCACAGTGGTTTTTCAGGACCTCAACAGAAGCAGTAGTCGGAGGTCGAAGATGGTCGGGTTCTTCTGTCTTCAACCCAATGGGAATCAAGTCAAGTTCTCGTGTTTTACTTGACGCTAGAATTTACAGGAAAATGTTTCGCCGGTCTTGGCCCTCCGGACTTCTAAATGTACTTTTACCTCATATTTCGGAATTAGTTGGTATGGAAGTAAAAGCTGGGGCGCGGGGGTTGACCTTTTAAATGAGTTTCCTGTTTCGGAAATGAAAAGGGAAGGTTCCAAGAAAGTCGTTTTGACTCTGGCACCAATACTAATTTTGTCAAAATAACTGTACATGAAGCATCTCCCCCACCTCCGCCCCCCATTTTTTAAAGTATACTGTGTCTATCATTTTTGGACCTCAGCTTCAGAATTAGGGCAGTGCAGGAAACCTTGTGATAAATGTAACTGATTTCATGATGAGATTAAAGAAGCAGCAGTTTTCAGCTCTTAAGAATTTTGAAACTCAAATTGATTCCAACCAATTTATAGGATTACTGAAATCGGCTTGGATTTCCTTAGGACAGGTATTTATCAATAACTTAAACTCATTCATATGAAACAAGTTTTACTGAGTGAACAAGTTTTTATTTAAAATAAGTTGCTTTACTTTACTGGTGGGAGGGATTGTCAAAATTTCATGAAGCTTAAACTTGCCCTCTGCTTTGTGGGTTAGCACTTACAGAACCGAGTTTGCTTTGAGGTGTAGCTGGGTGACTCAGGTGGTTAGATCAGCAAATATTTATTGAGCACCTAATACTAGGCACTGTTGAAGGTGTTGGGAACAAGTGATGGATACAATAGACCCCTTGACCACTCTGATGAAGACAGGCACAGTGGTGTGTAAAGCACTATAGTGAGCAGAGGGAGGAAAGGGTCTAGTCTAAATTGTGGGAACTCTGAGTAGCTTTGCATGGACAGTTTCAGATGAAGCCTGAAAGACAAGTATAAATTGGGCCAGCCGGGAGACAGCCTTTCTGAAAGAGAATTTAATGTATGGTTAGGTTTTTGTTTTTGTGAGACAGGGTTTGTAATTTTGGAGCCTGGCTTGGAACTTGCTCTGTAGACCAGACTGGCCTCCAACTCAACAGAGATCTGCCTGCCTCTGCATCCTGAGTGCTGGGATTAAAGGTGTCTCCCACCACAGCCCAGCATATGATCAGTTTTTTTAAAACCTGCCATCCAGAAGGGTGAGGTGGGAAGTAGGAAGCAAAGTTTTTTAGTTTTTTGGTTTTTTTTTTTTTTTTTTCTGAAAGTTGATCACTCAGCTCCCAAGCTGCCTGTTCCCAGGTACTGGGGATTGAAGTCTCATGCTTAGTAGGCAGACTGCTGAGCTACATCTCCAGTCCAGATTCCATACATAGTCTTATTTGTTGTCCTTCCACTTGGGAAAATGGGTTGTTTCACTTGTTGTCTGTTGTGTTGGAATCCTGAGTCCACAGGTTACTAACTGAAACTTTGTCTACAATGTCTTAAAATAGTATTAAACAGTGTAACAGTATCTACTGTGTGTGGTGCTTGTGAGGGTTTTATAGGTCGTTGAGAGCAAAGCACTTAGCAATGGTGCCAGGTACTTTGTAGGAACACGTGCAGATTTGTGCAGAATTTATGGCCTTTGTGCTACTGGTGTGTGACAGAATATGTTGTTTTATGGATTGAATGTGTCCTGTATAGAGTGGCCACTTAAATATTTGCTGGTGCTCTGCTAAATAATTTGACTGTAACCTCTGACATTTACACATTTTGATATGAAAACATTTGATGTTTTGGTATGAGATGTTGAATAAAGTAGCTGAGAAAATCAACACAATTCTGACAGTTCTGAGTCCAGCTCAAACACATTCATACATTAGCTCTGTGCAGAAATTTGAATTTTTCTACTGTCTTAAAAGAGTGCTGTCTGAAAGAATTGTGAGCTACCTGTGTAATTAAACTTTGGTAGTCACAAAGGAAAAATTTAATAGTATTCTTTACCTCATCAAAGATGTACTTTTATGCAGCCTGCTTCAAATAGGTATTTTACATTGTTTTCCTCTAGTGTGGGAGCTGTATGGGCCACTCATCTCAATGTATATTAGGCATATTTCAATTGTCTAGTTGTCAGATGTGGCTACTCTATTGACAGTATATGTCTAAACAACAGAAATGTAGCCAAGTGATGTACAGATAGCTAGAGATACTTTGCCACTTTTAGGACATTTAAAATATTAAGTATTACCAGTGGGCCAGAGTCCCGTCTCCTCTTCTAGATGGGCATTCCACTACTGAGATACACAACGAGCCTCAACACTTGCAATTAAGAAGTAGTCACCTTACAAGTGTTCTGGAGGACCAGGCGACAGGTAATGCAGCCCCTTATATTTCAGGTAGGGTCATTTTAGCTTCATACTGACTCTGAAGGAAGACTCTTTATAGATTAGTGGTTGTTAGAGTGCTCCGGGCTAATGGGCTTGCATTTCTGTAGACTTTAGCCCTTTCACATTCATATTAGAAGTTATGTGAGTTTTTATGATTGGATTTATTGAAACTGTTGCAAAAATAAATTACTGGTATGTTTCACATTTAACCAAAGTGAATCTAAAGTCACAGCTGGGTGTGGTGGCTCATGCCTCTAATTTCAAAACTTGAGTGGCTGAGGCAGGAGAATCACAGGTTCAGATAGTAAGACCATTCACAATCAATACCAAAAAAGTGAATCTTAAGATCATTTGAAAAATAAGTTACATAGAGGCAGGGATCTATGCTTTTTTGCCTGTAAGTGCTAAGCACCTGAAAGAGGTGGTCGATGAATAAATGAACACAGGGGAAGGGAAAAGAGGTAATACAGTGGGATCCTCTTTATACGGAACATTCTTTATTTGCTTTCTATTACAAAATAAATTGGGGTCATATTTTAGTTAATAAATATTAGCTGTTTAGATAATTGAGTAATGTGTGTATGTGTATTTGTGTGGTCATGTGGTTAAGATGGAGGCCAGAGGATGAGGTCAGGTGCGAGCTTCTGTTGTTCTCGCTGCACTTTTTTGAGATGGGTTCTCTGACTGAACCCATCTTGCCAGTTGGTCAGAATGACTGGCCAGCAAACTCCAAAGACCCTCCTATCTTAGTTTCCCCAGTGCTGGGATTCCCCTGTGCCATGCTGACTTTTTACTTGGACACTGGGAATGTGCACGAAGGTCTTTCTGCTTGTGTATCAAACATTTCTTTTTCTTTTTTTTTTGGTTTTTCGAGACAGGGTTTCTCTGTGGTTTTGGAGCCTGTCCTGGAACTAGCTCTTGTAGACCAGGCTGGTCTCGAACTCACAGAGATCCGCCTGCCTCTGCCTCCCAAGTGCTGGGATTAAAGGCGTGCGCCACTGCCCAGCTTGCATCAAACATTTTAAAGCAAAACTGGTCTTAGAAATTCAGTGATTGTTTGGAAATTAAGAAAGTTATTGGTTCTGGATGTACAAATTTCAGAAGTTGATTTGACCATAATTTTGGCAGTTTGAGCTCTGGAAAGTATTACTCTATGATAGTATAGTTGCATGCACACAGTCCTTTGCTTTGTTTTGTTGTTGTTTTTGTTTGACTTGGTTTGGTTTTCAACATAGGGTCTCTCTGTAGACAACTGTGTATTCCTGGCTGTCCTGGAACTCACTCTGTAGATCATGATGGCTTGGAGCTCAGAGATCTGCCTGCTTCTGCCTCCCAAGTATTGGGATTAAAGGCTTGTGATACCATTGCCAGGCAAAGCACACATTCTTTTAATTTTATTTTTATTTTTTTGAGACAGGGTTTTTCTGTGTAACAGTCCTAGCTGTCCTGGAACTCATTTTGTAGACTAGGCTGGCCTCGAACTCAGAGATTCACATGCCTCTGCTTCCCGAGTGCTGGGGTTAAAGGCATGTGGCACCACTGTCCAGCGAAGTACACAATTAAGAATAATGGGTTGTTCCTACTGCATGTGCTATCGCTTGGTCCTTAATCCTCCCCCCATACATATTTTTTCTTCCTCTAAGGACAGTATCTTCACTGAATATATTGTAATCCCAGCCCTCATGTAAGAACTTAAATTGATAAAGACTTGCTTCTGAGAGGTGTAGTGTCTTTATCAACTGAATGCATTACCTATTCTTTGGAAGAGTAAATTGATTCCACTAACCTGAATAAAGACTTGTTGATTGGCCAGCAAGAGGGCTGAGCAGGGTACTTGAACCAAGCCTAGTGAACTGAGTTTGATCCCTGGGACCCACTTGGTAGGAGAGATCAGATCTCCAAGTCTTTCTCTAACCTCTGCATGTATGCTGTGACACTTCAGTGTGCTCATGAATACACACACAGTCAAATCAGTAATATAAATTATTACCCCCTAAGAATCAGCCGATTTAACTGGATGTGGTGGTGTATGCCTGTAATCCCTGTACTCAAAAGGCAGAGATTTAAGTAAGTTTGAGACAATCCTGATCTACATGAATAATTCTAGGCTGACCAGAGATAAGCTGAACTTGTTGACACAATTCTGTAATGCCATCCATTGCTCAGGACAGAGGCAAGAGAATTACTGCAAATTGAAGCAGGCTTGGTTTATGTAACATGTTCTAGGCTAACCCATACTACAAAGTAAGATACTGGCTTCCCATACAAAAGGAAAACAGCAGAAGAGTTGATGAAACTCAACTGACTCCATTTTACATAGTGCTGCTTTTTAGAGAAAGGAGCCAAACCTTTGTCTTATAAAGCATGTGAGAGCTATGCAGTGATGATACTCAGGCTCATGCTGCAGGAATGCCAGAATGCCTAAGGGATTTTTCTCATTGAAGCATGTGCTCTTAGGATAGATTGAAACTATGTAAACTTGACCCCCCCCCAAAATGTACAAATGGCTTATAAGCACATGAAAATATGTTCACCGTCATTAATATTTAAAGAAATACAAGTCAAAGCTACAGTGAGAAGTTATTTTACAGTCATTAGAATGACTGTTCTCTATTAGACCATGGTGGCACAGGCTACGTGGGCTGCAGCAGGAAGATTTCAGGTTCATGGCCTGTCTAGTCTACAGAGCAAGACCATCCTGAGCAAGTTAGTGAGAACTTGTTCAAAGGAACAAAAGGAGGGCTGGGGATGTAGGGTGCTTAGCTTGTGTGAGGCTCACGTGGTGGTATGTGCTTGAATAAATGATTTCTTACAGTACCCCATAGAAACAAACAGGGACAAAAAAGCAAGTGTTGAAGATGTGGAGCATTTGGAGCTCTGTGATGTTGTTGGGACTTCAGATAGTTGGCCACTTTCAGACACAGCATAGGAGTTTTTCTAAAATTGAATATGTGAGCCTGGTGTTACTGCTCATGACTGTAACTCCAGACCCATGAGGCTGCAACAGGAGGATTGCTGTGTGTTCAGGATCAGGCTTGGCTACATGGTAAGTTCAGTGCTAACCTGGGCTACAGCGATAATCTGCTTGAAAAAATACAGCAAAAAAAAAAAAAGATGTGGGTACATGGCTCAGTTGGTAGACTGCTCCTCAAGCACATAGGAAGCCCTGGTTTAATCTTCAGCACCTCATAAACTGAGTGTGGTGATGCACCTGTAATCCTGGTGCTCAAAAGGAAGAGGCAAAGGGATCAGAAGTTCAAGGATATCCCTGGCTAAACAGGGAATTTGAGTCTAGCCTGGCTGCAAAACTTGCTTTTATTTTTAAAGGGCAACAAGAAGAATATCTAGTAAATCTGCTTCTAAGTTATAACCAAGACAGTTAAAAGCAATTTTAAAAAACTGTGCTAGAGCCAGGCGGTGGTGGCACACGCCTTTAATCCCAGCACTCGGGAGGCAGAGGCAGGTGAACTCACATCTCTGTGAGTTCGAGGCCAACCTGGTCTACAAAGCAAGTTCCAGGACAGACTCCGAAGCTACAGAGAAACCCTCTCGGAAAAACAAAAAAATTGTGCTAGAACTCTTGACTCCCCCCGCACCTTGTGCATGCCAGGTAAGACCTATTCAAAGAGTTTGAAGTAGGGACTCACAGATGGTTGTATGCCAGTGTTCATAGGAGCATTATTTATAGTAGCCAAAAAGTATAAATAACTTAGAGCCTATTGATGGATGAATGATTAATAAATAAAATATGTTTTTATGCCATGGATTATTCATCCTTGAAAAAGAATGAAATTTTGCTAAGTGCTATAACATAGATGGGCCTCAAACACTTAAAAATAGCCACTGTGGTGGTTTACACCTTTAATTACAGCACTTCAGAGGCAGAGGCAGAGGCAGAGGCAGAGGCAGAGGCAGGTAGATCTCTGTGAGTTTAAGGCAAGCCTGGCCTACATAGTGAGTTCCAGGACAGCCAGGGCTATGGCTCAAAAACAAAACAACAAAGTAAGTCAGATGTAAGAGGATGTTTGGTACTTAGAGCAGACAGACTTATAGAGAAAAGGGAATAGTGATTACCAAGATGTCAGTGGCAGACATATGCGCAAAGTTAATGGTTAATGGGCATAGAATTTTTCATTTGAGATGTTGAGTAAGTGTTAGAGGTAATGGGGCACTGTTGATCCCCTAGTTTCACCCACCCTTTTGGCTAAGATTGCAATATCAAGCCCAACCTAAGTTCAGTTTTTTAAAGTGGCTAAAATGGTAAATTTTGTGACATGTGACACCCACTACCAAATAACCTACAAGACTGTTGAAACATTTGACCTTGTGCTCTAAAAGAGCATTTGATTATAGAAAGTCCCTTCTGTTCCAGATGACAGCTAGTGCTGACAGTGACTGGTGAGGAAAGAGGAACCTTCAGTAAAAGGGTTTCACTTAGAGTCCAGCACTGTTCTTTTTCAGGCCTCTGTTCATGGCTGTGCTTCTCATTCTGAGAATTTAATTGTTATGTTATACCCCCCCAAATATTAGTGGGTTCTACTCACATTAGTTTTAATTTGAAGAGTGGGGTTACTTGGGAGGGGCAATGTTTTGACTTGGGTTATTTGTCCTTTTCGTGGTAGAGTTGTCCAGAGCTTCATAGAACAGAGGTGGTAACATAAGAGCTGTTCTTTTCAAGGATTATAGGGTATAACGCTGTGACAAGTATTGGAACGAAACTACTGGTACTTTCTAGTGACTCAGAAGAGGAAAAAAATGGGAGAAGAAATACTGGCATCTGTTTCAACTTGAAACAGTACAAGGTTGCCCAGGTAGTGCTGTGGTAGAGGCTGCTGAGTCTTGATTTACAAATGAGATTGTTTATTGAGCACAACATACACATTTTATTATTAGCTGTAGATGTACATGAGGAAACTTCTTATGAAGATGGTTAAGTCATAAAGGAGGAGTTTAAAAGAGTGAGAAAGTATACTGAGGTTGGGGCAATATGTTTGAACCTTTACAACTGGTAAGAACAATACGGGAGTTTTTCAAATACATCAATTTTGAAGCTGTACCTGTACTCCTGTAACCCCAGTACCAGGGAGGCAGAGGCAGAAGAAATGCTGGAAGTTTGAGGTCAGCCTGGTTTATGTAGTAAGTTTGAGGCCAGCCAGGACTACAGGGTAAGACCTTGTTTCAAAAACCAAAGTAAATGAAACAAAATTTCTTAAATTTGACTTGTTGAGGTTAGGAATTTAAAAGGAGAATAAAGGTAAACTAAAAAAAGGAGTGGAGCTGGAAATGTCTGTGCTCCTTTGGTAGATAGTAAGCTTGTCTAATATGCAGGAAACCCTCTGTTTGATTCAAAGAGCAACATAAAGGGCATGGTGGTGCACATGTGTTTCAACACTTGGGAGGTGGAAGCAGGAGGGAGTCCTGTTGAAAATGAAAACAAAACTTAAATTAAGAATGAGAAGGTTTTTTTTTAAGATATTGTCATGTAATTTGGGTTGCAAGCATGAATAACTGGTGTTAGTGATGGAGAGATGTGTTTCCAGTATGATGCAGAAACAGCACCCAAAGTTACAAAACATTAGAAGATAAAAGGTACAATGTATCATATTCAGAACAGAAGATACTGTTGATTTGTTTCTTTCATATCAGTAGCCAGAGGCTGTTTGCTCGGAACAGAAATTATCACACAGAAATCTGTATTAATTGCAACATTGGCCAATAGCTGAAGCATATTTTTAGCTAGCTCTTATAAACTAACCCATCTTTATTAATCTGTGTATTGCCACATGGCTGTGACTTACCAGGTAAAGTTCTGTTCCCAACATCTGTCTCTGGAGGGGTTACATGGCTCCTCCTTGACCCTGCCTACTCTGTCCTCCTCTATCTGCTTGGAACTCCCTCCTTGCCCTCTTTTGGTAAGCTACTGGCCGAAACAGCTTTATTCATTAACCAATAGAAGCAACACATAGACAGAAGGACTTCCCACACCATTTCCCCCTTTCTGTATAAAGAAAAAGGTAGGTTTTAACTTTAACATAGTAAAATTACATATAACAAAACAGGTATCAAGCAAGAATTACAGTTATAAATTTATATCTACTTCATCTTTTATCATAACTAAGGAAAACTATAACTATCCTTCAGCGCCATCAAAGACTCCAGAAGGATATAATATTACCTATGTAAACAGGAAGTGCATTGTAAGCAACTTCCAAAACTCTAGAATTGACAGAGATATCTCACTGCCTGGACAGTCACCCAAAGTTCTTCTGTAATGTTATGGGTACCCATCTTTAGCCTACTGGCCCATAGTATCCAGCAGACTTTTCCATGAAGCAGGAAATTTCAAAGACAGTTTCACCTATATTGCCAGTTTGTCAGTCACTGTCCTGCAGAATGTCTGGCAGACTCTTTCATGGAGCAGGAACCCCAAAGGACTGTCTCACCTTCTTTAGGCAGCTTCAACGGTCATTTTTCTGTGGGTCCTGCAAGTCTAGTCAAGCAGTTCAGGCAAGAGCAGTTTCTTGCCCAGATGACTAACAAACTCCATGAGGAGCCTCTTCGATGCCCATCATTCTCTTGAAGTAGATTGGTGCTGCCACGAACAGATGTTTCTCACTGTCATGAAAGGTCCCAAGTTCTTAAAACATTTTAAATGCCATATTCTGTAGGTCTTTGAAAGTGTTGAAGAGTATTTAACTGAAATATATCTCTGTACATTTAGAAAACCTAACTGACATGACTACAAACTATTTATAGATGACTCTCTATTCACCTATATTTCTTAATTATACTTTACATTTTAAAATGAGCTGCACAAGCTGGGCGATGGTGGTGCACGCCTTTAATCCCAGCACTCGGGAGGCAGAGGCAGGCTGATCTCTGTGAGTTTGAGACCAGCCTGGTCTACAGAGCTAGTTCCAGGACAGGCTCCAAAGCCACAGAGAAACCCTGTCTCGAAAAACCAAAAAAATAAAAATAAAATGAGCTGCACAAACCTAGTACCTTAATCAAGAGCAGAAATATACATATAACAAAATTGACCTTAAATTTGTATCAATAAACCAAGATCCATACCAATGCAAAGTACTTATCTCTATAGCATACCCCCTTTAAATGTAAACAAACATTTATAAACAATATTTAGGAATTTGGGCATAGTTCTCTTCAAACTGCTTCCTGCTGTTTTTTTGGGTGAAGTAATTTTATGGGTTTATGGAGACCTTTTGGGTGATCTTGGTCCATTGAACCACATTAGTCTGGAAGGAATCCACAGGTTCTCGTCCACTGTGGAAACAAAAGCAAAACCTCCTTTCCAAAGCAACATATCCTTAGACCCAATTTTTGAAGTCAAGATACCTTTAAAACATATCTTTTGGTTTAGCTTAGCAGTCCCCAGAATCAAATATCTCTCTGTAGTCAAAAATTAAAAAAAAAAAACAATAATATACATAATCCAGACTCTGTGTGTATATTCCATCTTTATGTGGCTTATTTTCTTTATTCCTGTGTTATCTCTTTTAATTCTACTGAGTTGCTATCTGTATGTCATGGTGTAGGACCATCTACTGGAACATTCCTGAAGAAAACAGTCTTCTTCTCCCAGCAACTATCACCTGCCAATAGCTTCTCAGTGCCCACCTACCCCCAACTCACCCTCTTCATGCTGGGATTTTTATCTGACTTGAATTTGTACAAGTTTTCAGTTTTGTACATGTAGTACCAGCATGTGTGCAGTTGTGCTGTCACATCCATCATGTCTGGCAAATGTTATTCTCTATAGAAATGTATTCCTGTTCCCTAAAATCTTTGCACCCTTCTTTGTCTTTCTCTTGTAAATTTTTAAAAAAAAATTATATTTGGACATACACAGGGTGTGTGCATGTGTGTGAGTGTGTGTGTGATGGCATGCGTATGGAGGCCAGAGGACAACTTTGTGAAGCTGGTTTTCTCCTTCAACATTTAGGTGGGTTCCAGGGATTGAATTTAGGTTGTCAGGCTTATTTATCCACTGAGCCATCTTGCCCTCCCTCCTTTTTTTTTTTTTTCTGAGTTAAAAATTTTCTTTATTGGGGGCTGGAGAGACGGCTCAGAGGTTAAGAGCATTGCCTGCTCTTCCAAAGGTCCTGAGTTCAATTCCCAGCAACCACATGGTGGCTCACAACCATCTGTAATGAGGTCTGGTGCCTTCTTCTGGCCTGCAGGCATACACACAGACAGAATATTGTATACATAATAAATAAATATAAAAAAATTAGAATATAAAAAAATTTCTTTATTTGACTAATTACCTTTTTTTTTTTAAAAAAATTATTTATTTATTATATATACAATGTTCTGCCTGTATGCCAGAAAGAAGGCATCAGATCTCATTATAGATAATTGTGAGTCACCATGTGGTTGCTGGGATTGAACTCAGGACCTCTGGAAGAACAGCCAGTGCTCTTAACCTCTGAGCCATCTGTCCAGCCCCCTGACTAATTAATTACCTTTTATCTGTTTCTACAGTCTCAGTAACCTTTGTGAGTTTCCTCACAGTCAAGCCAGCAGAGAGATAGTCTTTTGGCTCCTATTGCTTTCCTGGCTATCTCTAGTCTATACCTTTTCCCCTTTTTTGTCACAGGCTGGTTATTAATTAGACTGGTTGCATAACTACAGCCTGGGAGATTCCCTAGGCCTTCTCCTGTGTGTGACAGTCTTGTCTTTCTCCTGTGTGTGACTGTTTTTGCTGAACGTTCTAGCTTGAAGCCTGTCATCTAGTAGCTTCTTGCACAGAAAGACTGCATATAAAGAGAAGTTAGCGACACATCTCATCATAGACAAGTTTTCTTTAAAGTGGTGCTGGGGTGAAACAGGGCCTCCTCAGATAATATGCTACAGGTTCTGCCTTGGAGACATGCCTCTAGTTCCATGACAGTGTTTTAATTCTTCTCTTTGATTCTCTTGAGTGTTTGATGGGAGTCTAGGTTTGTAAGTGGAGACTGCTCGTTTGTTCCTGGCTGCTCAGACCCGAATAATCACACAGACACTATATTTTAATTACAACACTGCTCAGCTTCTTATTAACTAACTCTTATATCTTAAATTAACCTGTTTCTTTCAATCTGTGTTTGCCTACCAGTATGGTTCTTGCATGTCCTTCTCCTTCAGCAGCTATATGGTGTTGCTTTAACTTTACCTACTCTCTCCCTATATCTCTGTTCAGATTTCCTGCCTGGCTTTGTTAAGCCATTGGCCCAAATAGCCCTTTATTCATCAACCAATAAAAGCAACACAGAAGGACACTCCACATCATAGATTGAGAGCAGTTTTCTGTTTTCTAGCTTTGGATGGTGCTGTTTTTTCAGCACCTTTCTGATTCCTTCTTTGTTAGTGGCAGAGCTTGCGTTTTGAAAGTCTTGGGATTTAAAAATTCTTCAAGTTCCTAGTTAGAGGTTTTAGTTCTAGCTTGGTGGGCACTCTTTTAAAGTCTGTTGTTCTGGACACATGGGTGTCTTTTCAGGTTCTTCACTGGAAATCTTGTAGCATTTTTTTCTTTTTATTTTCTGTTGTCTTTTTAACTGGATGTTGGACTATATGAATTGTCTTAGTTTTTATTTTCCAATATTATTGATTTGTTTTACCGCCTGTGAAGTTTCTTCAACCTTATCTTTTAGCCCTGCTTTTTTCTTTTTCCTCTTTTTTTAAACCTCAACCTCCAGATTATAGACTAGTGCCACTATATTTAAGCTTTTTTTCTATTGAATAGATCTGGGTCTGGGTTGTCCTTCTGTCTTGCTCACTTGATTTCTCTCTTTTTCCCTCTGTAGCCCAGACTGGCCTGAACTGTGAACCTCAAGGATGGTTTTGAACTCCTAACTTTGTTTCTGCCTCTTGGCTAGCATTACAGTCTTGCCCTATTATGTCCAGCTTATATTTCAACTTCAGTAACTCTTGTCCTGGCCTTTGTTTTGGTTTCCTTTTTTCTCTCCTTCCTTCCCTTCTTTCTTTAACAGGGTCTTACAAATTCTAGAATGGCCTTGAACTTGCTTGGGAACTGGCCTTCAGCGATTGTCCTGCCTCTGTCTCCCAGTAATGGGATCATACCTTAGTAGGTACTTGCTGCCAAACTTCATGTCCCAAGTTGGTTTTGGTACTCACATTGTTGAAGCAGAGAAGTGATTGCCACAGATTGTTCTCTGACTTCACTCATGCACCCTGGATGGCAGGTGTGCATATGCACATAATGAGGTTTAAAAATTTAAGAAGAGTGTATTGTTTAAAAGGTAATTTGCAGCTGGTAGTGCTGGCTTGTAATCTGTTATTCAGGAAGTTGAAACGAGAACAACAAGTTTAAGGCCAACTCAGATAGCTTAGTGGGACTCTGCCTTAAGAGCAAAGTAAAAAGGGTGGCCATGTCTTTTGATGATAGGAGAATTTGCTTAGCATTTTTGGCACCAGGTTCAATTTCCAGTTAACTTCCTCCCTTCACCCCCAGACCTCCACCCCTGGTAAAATATTTACTGATGGGACATGGTATTGAATATCTTTGATTTCAGCACTCAGGAGGCAGGTGAATCTCTGTGAGTTGAGAGGGTGTTGCAAAAACTGTTCTTGATGGAGCAGTTAAAGACAGTTGGGTAAATGGGTGTAAGGTTAGCTTAAATTTCAGTATCTTTAGTCTTTTTTTTTTTAAGTCACTTGGACAGATGACTCTGATTAAGCATGCTTATCATACTTCTAGAGGACCCATGTTTGTTTCCCAGCACCCACACAGGGCAGCTCACAATCTCCTGTAACTCCTGCTCAGAAGGGATCTGAAGCCTCCATCTTCCTTGAGCACTCACACTCACGTGCACATACTTTTGCCCCCCCCCCCCATTAAAATAAGTAAATTAAAAACAAAGAAAAACCTTCCTGTTTTTGTCTTAGCTCAACATTCCACTGCACCTGTTGTCCTAATTGATTGTGCGTTTTTTTGCTGTCCTACTGAACAGTTGCTGAGATTCCTGCTGAATCTGGAGCAGCAAGAGCATCTGGTTATGAGAACGGAGGCTGCTATGATGTCTTTGTTCCCCTATACATCTTGAGACCCGTTCTCCTGATGTTAAACCTTCCTAGGGTTCTAAGGCATGAATTGGTATGTTCCTACTTGCTATCTTCAGTTGGCCCTGAGTTTTTAGAGTTGCAGTGTCTAGTTATTGGAAAAGAAAATAGAATTTATAACTCTTGTTTTCTCTGTTTTAATGTTCAGAGAGAAGGAAGTAGGGAATCAGCTTTTCTATCTATTGGAATTTGAGATAATTTTTAAATTAGTGACTTTTTTTTTTTTTTTTTTTAAGCAGGTGTGTGTGTGGGTGTGTGGGTGTACCAGAGGGCAGCCTTTGGTGACATCCTCAGAAACACCATCCACCTCTTTTAGGACAGAGTCCCATTGGCTTGGGGCTCACCAATTTGGATAAATGGGCGTAGGCCCGTAAGTCCCAGGAATCTTGTTTCTGCGCCCCAGTGCTGGGATTATAGTGTTACTATGCCTGGCAGTTTTAAGTGGGTTCTAGAGATTAAACTCAGGTTCTCATGCTTTTAAGGTAAATACTTTCCAGGCTGAGCCATCTCCCCAACCCATGACTCTACTTTTGAATTTACAGTGTCTATTATGTTAGAGTTCATGTTATTTGTTTATTTTGATTTTATTGGTGTATGTCTGTATAAGGTGTTGGATCTTAGAGTTAGAGATAGTTGTGAGCTACTATTATGGGTGCTGGGAATTGAACCTAGGATCTTTGGAAGAGCACTCGGTGCTCTTAACCACTGAGCCATCTCTCCAGCCCCTTCTGCTATTTTTGAGAAAGGTTATATCACAAGTTGGCCTTGTACTTGATATCAGTGAATTTTTGATATTCCTGCTTCCACCTCACATGTGCCACAATGTTTTACTGGTGATTGAACCTAGGGCTTCCTACATGTAAGGCAAATAGTATTCTGCTAGGGCATGCGGCAGCTCACAACTGTCATAATTCCAGTTCCAGGAGATCACACACACACACACACACACACACACACACACACACACATATACACACACACACACATATATATGCAAAACACCAAGCACATAAGATAAAAATAAATCATAGTATTTTGCTATTGATATTGTTAATACCCTATTTACTCTCAAGGTAATGTTAATGTTACTTAGGAAAATCGGATGAATGTAGAAAAGAATCAGTTTTCTACTACTTTCTATGGCTGATATTTAAGTAAACATTAAATGCCTAGTTTTTTTACCTGTCATTTGATTACTTGGAGATATTTTTGCTTTTTAACAGAGTGTAACTATAGTCTTAAATGCCAGTCTTAAAATTTATTTTTAATTTCATTTTATATGCATTGGTATGAAAATATCAGATCCCTGGGAACCTGAGTTACAGACAGCTGTAAGCTGACACATGTGAATGCTGGGAATTGAACCCCAGTCCTCTGGAAGAACAGCTAATGCTTTTAATTGCTGAGCCATCTCTTCAGCCCCCTTGATACATTATTTTTGTAAAACCCCCAATAGCAAATGGCTTAGCTGCTTCATAACCCGTCAGAATTACATATAGCACTTGGCTTTAAATGGTAAGAACTAATTTTGAATTTTGGCTGATTCAAAACCTAGTAAATATTTGCTTATGAAAGGCAAATGTTGAGTTAATTTACCTTTATACAATCATAATATTAACAATATTTTATCTCTCTCTCTTTTTTTTTTTTTTAATTTTTGAGACAGGGTTTCTCTGTAGATCTTCTGGTTCCGGTCCTGGAACTAGCTCTTGTATTCCAGGCTGGCCTTGAACTCACCTGCCTTTGCCTCCCGAGTGCTGGGATTAAAGGTGTGCGCCACCACTGCCCAGCTAATATTTTATCTCTTAAGTGAGACATTAGTTGTAATTTTTTGAGAACCCTGTAGCCTCTATCTGCCCTTCTCCTTCCCTCCTTCCTTCCCTCCCTCCCTTGTGTTATATTTGTTTTGAACAAGATCCCAAGTCTAGGTTGGCCAGAATTCACTATATAGTTGAGCAGTTGAAGATGACTTTGAACTCCTGATTTCCCGTCACTTACACCAAAAGTGCTGAGATTATAGACACAGACACTGTGCTTGACACAGGGTCTCACTCTGTAGCCCAAGTTGGTTTAGAGCTCACTTTGTGGCTTTCAGTTCATATCTTAGTCTCACAGTACTGGCATCACAGGCTTGACTTGCCATGGCTGGCCTTGCTTTTTAACTTAAATTTTTATTTATTAGTCATCTATTTATTTGCTTACCTACCTATATCTATCTATCTATCTATCTATCTATCTATCTATCTATCTATCTATCTATCTATCTATCGGTGTATGGGCATAAATGTCACAGTTTGTGTGTTGAAGGTCAGAGGACAAACTTCATGAGTGTGTTCTTTCCACTATGTGGATTTTAGGGATCAAACTCAGGTTGGTGGGCTTGGTGGTAGATCCTCTTAGCCTGTTGAGTCATCTCATTGGCTCTAATTTTTCTTTTTCTGTCACAGTTGGCATTTATAGAGGTTTGATAGAAAGGAGACACCCTGAAGTATGGGTCTGTGTTTCTAGAGTCATCAGACTTTGACCTTTTACCTGATTTGTATTAAGCTCTTGGCAACTGAGAAGAGCAAACTTTGCTTGTTAAATGCTAACATGTTCCTCTAGGGGAAATAACAGAAATATATGGAGATCTGTAAGCTAAAGTTGAGATTATGTTACCATACCATGCAGATAAAAGTAGATGATGTGGCTGGGTATTGGTGGCATATGCCTTTAATCCCAGCATTTAGGAGGCAGTGGCAGCTGGGTCTTTGAGTTCCAGGCCAGTCCAGTCTAAAGTGAATTCCAGGATAGCCAGGACTATTACACAGAGAAACCCTGTCACAAAAAAAATCAACCAAGCCGGGGCGGTGGTGGTGCACGCCTTTAATCCCAGCACTCGGGAGGCAGAGGCAGGCGGATCTCTGTGAGTTCGAGGCCAGCCTGGTCTACAGGGCTAGTTCCAGGACAGGCTCCAAAGCCACAGAGAAACCCTGTCTCAAAAAATCAAAAAAAGAAAAAAAAAATCAACCAACCAACCAACCAAACAAACAAAAAAGATGTGATTGTGAGAAGAAATTCCTTTATTTCCAATCTCATTTCTGTAAAGGTAAGAAAATTATGTACTTTGGAAACAATGAAAATAATAAGTTTTTGATGCTTCAAGTGTAAATGAGGGTTTGAAGTAGAGTAAGTCTTTTCTATAAGATACCACATAAATGATTTGTAAGATAATAAATGATTGCCTAAAGAAGGTAGAGTACTGGATGCATCAGTGGAAAAGCGAAGCCGGAGGGAGAGTATAATGTAAGCACATAGGAATAGCCTGGATAAGAGAAACTTAATACTTACTAATAATACTCAGGTATTAGGATTGTAGGCGAGTTTGAAATGTAAGTGAACCAGTTTTGGGGATAAATAAAATGATATTATTGAATAAATTTAAAAAGGTGATTTTTCTATATTAAGTTGGTTCAGAAAGGGCCTCCACAGGCATGTGATGTCACACACGTGGCACATAAAGAACTCTTTAACAGACACCGTCTGTTCCCGAGCCTCTAAGGTGAGGATCTGGGGAGCCAGTCACACTCTGGCTTAGTAGTCCTCTCTGAGAAGAACCTAGGCATTTTGGATCATGTGAGAGTTTGCAGATTCATATCTTTCTGATTTTTTTTAGCAGTATAATCTATTACTAAGTAGAACATTTTTAATATAAATAATTATAAATTAAGCAACACGTGAGCCATCAGATTATTTGGTGGCTGAAGAATGAGTGCTTTAAGGGAATAAAAATAATTTCAGTATTAATCAGATAATTACTAACTAATTAGCATAACTAACTTTTAGAGTATAATATGACATTCCCTCTTTAATTTTTTTGTAGCTTCTCTTCTGAAAAAACTTGTTTTTCTGGAATGGGGAGATGGCTCAGGGCAGGTGTGATTGACAACTGCCTGAATCCCAGTGCTTTGTGGGAGAGACAGGAGACAGACCTTCTACCAAGGTGGCTTGCTTGACTAGCTCAATCCAGGAATCTGGTTTAGCAAGAATAAGTAAGGTGGAGAATGATAAAAGACAATTATTCTCAGCATCTGGCTTCCACAGGCATGGACACATATGTGTACATAAATGCACTTAAATGGATATGAGCACACGTGCTCTCACACATGCCTAAAATATTTGTCTGAGCTAGGCATGGTGCTCCACACTTGTCATTCCAGCACTCAGGATGCTAAGGCAGGCCGACTGCCATGTGTTTGAGGTCAGCCTGGGCTATATAATGAGTTTCAGTAGAACCTGTACTATTGAGTGAGACTATCTCGAAACAGATAGATGCTTTCTGTAATTCAAGGGATAACTGAGAAGTGTAGTGTTCGACTGACCACCATGAGTCTTCCTAGGGTTTCACTCCCAACTTCATCCACAGAACCTGCCTCAGCTCTTCCTGCCCAAAGGTTTTCTTGTAGATGATACAAGTTAAAGAACTAGTGTTTATATTTTAGTGTGTATGTGTAGATGGGTAGGCACACATGTGCCACACACAGTGTGAGTGTGAAGGTCAGAAGACAATTTGGTGAGTCAGTTTTCTCCTTCCATTAAGTAGGTTCTGGGGATTGAGTCCAGGTCATCAATTTGGTGGTCAAGTACCTTTACCTGCTGAACCAACTTGCTAGCCCTAGAACCTTTTCCTTCCTCCCTCCCCTTTTCTTTCTCATAAAGCACAAGCAGGTTTTGAACTCCTGGTTCTCTTGTGTTTACCTGAGTACTGGCATTACTGTCAATATACTCAGCTTTCGTCTGTCTGTCTGTCTGTGTCTGTCTGTCTGTCTGTCTGTCTGTCTACGTATCGGTTTTTTGAGACAGGGCTTCTCTGTATAACAGCTCTGGCTGTCATGAAACTAGTTTTGTTCACCACGGTGTCCTCACCAGAGATCTGCCTGCTTCTGCCTCCCTGCGTGCTGGGATTAAAGGCGTGCACCACCATCTCCCGCTGCTTTTTATTTTTGAAGCCAAAATCTTAAACTATCCTGTAGCCTTGTGGGCTTTGTTGTGCTGGCTTTGAATTTTTCCTAGCCTGTGCTTTTTAATTTTTTTAAAAAATACTTATTTATTTATTTATTATGTATACAATATTCTGTCTGTATGCCTGCAGCCCGAAGAGGGCACCAGACCTCATTATAGATGATTGTGAGCCACCATGTGGTTGCTGGGAATTGAACTCAGGACCTTTGGAAGAGCAGGCAATGCTCTTACCCTCTGAGCCATCTCTCCAGCCCCCTTAATTTTTTTTTTTTTTGAGACAGTTTTTCTCTACATAGACAGGGTTTCTCTGTACAGCTCTGACTCTCCTGGAACTCACTATGTAGACCAGGTTGGCCTCAAACTCGAGATTTGCTTGCCTCTACTTCCTGAGTGTTGGGTTTAAAGGTGAGTGCCACCACTGCTCGACTAAAACTTTAATTTTTAAAACTGCTAAGTTGAACCCTATTGTGTTTTGGCACACAATTGGATGGAATCCTACCATTCCAAAGGGTGATACAGAAAGATTGTTATGAACTCTAGGTCAGCTGGGTAAGAATCTTATCTCAAGAAAAGGGACAAATAAATTGCTGAGTTGAGCAGGATATTTAAGGAAACTAATCTAATTGCAGTTTGCTTTATCATTTACTGTTAGGTGAATTTATAGATTGCTGAGAATGAGTGGAAAGGAAAAGAGACTTGTTAGAAATATTACTGGTTCGGGGAGTCTTAAACATTAAAAATTTACTCATTTAAATAAAAAGATAATAGGAGTTGAGATGGCTCAGAGGTTAAGGGCACTGGCTGCTCTTCCAGAGGTCCTGAGTTCAATTCCCAGCAACCACATGGTGGCTCACAGCCATCTGTAATGAGATCTGGTGCTTGCTTTTGGCATGTAGGCATATGTGGAGGCAGAATGTTATATACATAATAAATAAATCTTTTAAAAAGATAAATATATGTATTTATAAGGGTTTATTGTAATATTGTAATATTTATGGACACTTTGCTAAGTGATTTAATAGAGTGTATTAACATCTGTTCCCTGAGCAACTTTGTGTGTAGAACATAGTCAGGATTTGTAGCAGTTTTACTATACATAATACATTATTACTGCCACCATGCAGTACAGCGGATTGCTAAAATTGCATCTAACCTATATGAAACTTAATGCTCTTTCAACAACATCTTTTTCTAAATCCATTTCTCCCTTCCACTCACTAATACCAGCTACTTTTCTGCTCTTGAAATACTGTGAGATTGACTTATTTATTTTTAAAAAAATATTTATTTATTTATTTATTATATATACAGTGTTCCGCCTGCTTGTATGCTTGCATACTAGAAGAGGGCACGAGATCTCATTACAGATGGTTGCAAGCCACCATTTGGTTGCTGGGAATTGAACTCAGGTCCTCTGGAAGAGCAGCCAGTGCTTTTAACTGCTGAGCCATCTCTCCAGCCCCTAATATTAACTTTTTTTTTTTTTAAATGGGTTTTCTTTTTTTTAATATTTATTTATTTATTAGTATACAGTGTTCTGCCTGCATGTTTGCCTACAGGCCAGAAGAGGACACCAGATTTCATTACAGATGGTTGTGAGCCACCATGTGGTTGCTGAGAATTGAACTCAGGTCCTCTGGAAGATCAGCCAGTGCTCTTAACTGCTGAGACACCGGGATTTCTAAGGATATACCCTCAGGCCTCATTTACACAGCTCCAAGGATCAAACTCAGAGCTTTGTGTGTGTTAGCCAAGTATGAGACCAACTGAGCTACACCTCCAGCCCAAGGAAGGACGATTCTAAATTATTCTGAAAACGCATTCTGCCTCTAACTTTTCATGTCTAAAGTAACTGGAAGCATCAAGTCAGATATGATTTTATGGTTGAAGCTCTCAGCATGATAGGGAAACTGTACAGTATAGCAGAGTGGTTGCTATGGAAACCCCCAGCAAAAGAAACCATGACGATAGACCTGATCACACCAGAACGTTTTAAGAACTGAACAAATATTGTACACGGAGTGATTAATATGATCATGGCACATGTTATACATTTCAAGAACATTCACATTTATTATTTTTAAAAAGTACCNTGTGAGCCACCATGTGGTTGCTGGGAATTGAACTCAGGACCTTTGGAAGAGCAGGCAGTGCTCTTAACCACTGAGCCATCTCTCCAGCCCCCAGAATATTTTTTTAAAAAAATATGGTGCATGGCAGTGATTCTCAGCCTTCCTAATGCTGAAACCCTTTAATACAGTTTTTTATGGTGACCCCCCCAACCATAAAATTATTTTTATTGCTACTTCATAACCTTAATTTTGCTACTGTTATGAACTGTAATGTGGATATCTGTGTTTTCCAGTAGTCTTAGGCAACCCCTGTGAAAGAGTTATTTGGCCCCCTTTGGGTTGTGACCCATAGGTTGAGAACCACTGATGTATGTTGTTGTGTTGCTTACATATCTTGACTATTATCAGTAATGCTGCAGTGATGTTGGGGAAGCAGGTATGTCCTTGGTGAACGGAACAGTTCTTTGAACATACATAAAGTAAAATTGCTGGAACTCATAATTTTTTTTAATGATGCATATAGTTGGAGTTTATTAAGAGAATGTATTTTTCCCAGCACTTGGGAGGCAATGGCAGGCAGATATCTGTGAATTCAAGACCAGCCTGGTCTACATGGCACCTTCCAGGACAGCTAGGGTTACATAGAGAACCTTGTCTCAAAACAACAACATAAAAGGTATTGCATCTTTTTTGCTGTTTTGAGAGTTTCAAATGGTCCAACTGGTCTTCAACTGAATTTGTACCTAGGATGACCTTGAGCTCCACATCCTCTTACCTTCATCTGGATTAGGTGGAGGCCACCAAACTGAGCTTAGTTTTGTTTATTAAGACAATGCCTTGCCCCCAGGTTGGCCATGAACTCAGTCTAACTCTTGGCAGTTTTTGAACTCACAGTGATCCCTGTGTCTCAGCCTGTTTAATGCTGGGATTACAGGTTTGGAGCTACATACTCAGTATGAGATGGTTTTATTATTGATGTTAACATAGGCATTAGGGGAAAGGGACAGTAGAAAACCTAAAGTGTTTAAGCATTAAGAGATGGTCTTATTAAACACTGGCTTTGAAAAAAGCATTTAAGCTAACTATATGAGTGAACAATGAAAACAGTGTTAATTTGTTCTAACTTTTTTGTAAGGAGGCATGGATGCTGAAGCTTTGACTCTATAAAACATATTTTCCTGAAAGCGGTGATGTGGTATTTCTGATTGTCGGTGTTTGTAGAATTTAAAATCCTCCCAGGAATAGTATTACAGATTGGCTCATATCCTTGCATTTTGTCAGCTAATTTTTATTGCACAGCTTGCTGTAATCTGGTTTAGTTGATGATTTGCTTTTAGGCAGCATTTGTCCTTCTCAACCCATTTAGTTTTGATTATTTGCTTTCATTCATTCATTCATTCATTCATTTTTTTTTTCCCCTTCTTGTAGCCTGAAATTCTTGCTAGTTCTGTCTCCACTTCCCAAAACCTGGGACTATAGAGCATGCACCACAATGCCTGTTTTTACACCCTTTTCATGATCTCCTGCCATCAAGACCTGTACAAGAGAGACAAGCACTCTGCCATTGAGTTAAATCTCTAGCCCCAATCTTTTTTATGAAGCATGAAAAAGAATAATACATTTTTTTTGAAATTCAGAGTGAACTGATGCAGTGGATTGTAAAAGCAAATACAAAATGAGATGGTACCTTTACCAACACAGCAGCATTTTGTAGATGTGTGGGAAATGAAGATTGTCCTCAGATTCTCTCTTGTGCCATCTAACTTAGCTAGTTTTAAACAGATCCCACTCTTTGTTGTCCCCCTCCCCTTTTCAAGACAGGATCTCACTCAGTAGCTCCAGCTGTCCTCAGACCTATGATGATATGTCTGCCCTAGCATTTCCAGTGCTGGGTGAGCCAGCATGCCTCATTATCTGTTAGACACGGTCTCTCTGTTTAACCTAGGTTGATCTTAAACTGTGTGTGTGTATGTGTGTGTGTGTGTGTGTTACTCAGCCTTCTGAGTGCTACAACTCTTAAGCATGAGCCATCATCCCTGGTGGGTTTTGTTGTTGTTGTTGTTTTTGTTTTTGAAATGGATACAGGAAAAACTTTTAAGATTCTTACTAAGGCAGAGGCAGGCAGATCTCTGTGAGTTCGAGACCAGCCTGGTCTACAGGGCTAGTTCCAGGACAGGCTCCAAAACCACAGGGAAACCCTGTCTCGAAAAAGCAAAAAAAAAAAAAAAAAAAAGATTCTTACTATATGCTACTAACATACAGGTCAGTAGCATCCTGACTTCTGGACACATGACTAGGTACTAGTATAGAATCTGTCCTAGCGTGCAAATGAGGGCTACAAGCACCTGTCGTCTTTCTTTCTTTCTTCCTTCCTTCCTTCCTTCCTTCCTTCCTTCCTTCCTTCCTTCCTTCCTTCCTTCCTTCCTTCCTTCCTTTCTTTTAAAGATTTATTTATTTACTATGTATACATTGTTCTGTCTGTCTGTATGCTTGCTGGCCAAAGAGGGCACCAGATCTCATTACAGATGGCTGTGAGCCACTATGTGGTTGCTGGGAATTGAACTCGGGACCTCTGGAAGAACAGTCAGTGCCCCCAACCTCCGATCCATCTCTCCAGCCCACCTGTCGTATTTCTTATATCAGAACTTTTCTGACTGTCTATGTTACCGACATATTCTAATGATCTAGTATGGATGTCCTGTGAGCCCCCTTTTCCTTGCCCCTTCAAACTCCTTAACATGCTGATAGAACTTAGACCTTCAGTCAGTGCAGTCAGGAGTGCTCCTATGTGGTGAGGGTAATTTCACATGGAACTCATTCTGTAAAATGGGAGATCAGCACCTATCCCAGCAGCAGAGAGAGTGACAGTGAATCTGCCACACTGCCCCACGGCTCTAGACCTAAAACAGGACCTTGTGTGGGAAGCACAAGGGAGAGGCTAAGTGAGCTCTGCAGGACTTACAGGAAGGCTCATTTGAGTCCTAAAACATGAGGAGTAAGGTTCTGGAGGTTGGATGGCATCCTCAGAGAAATGTGTCTGTAGGCATATGATATGTATAGAGATTGCGGGGAGTAAGAGGTGGCTGAAGTAGGGGGGATAGCCAGCAGTGAGCTGGGGAGAGCATAGACAGCTGTGAAAGTCTTATTAAGGAGTTTCGGGTTTTCTAAGAAGTTATAGGGAATTTTGGTGTAGAAGGAACAATGGCTTGGGACTCAGGGTCCTCAAGCCTCTGCCTCCCAAATGCTGGGATTTCATAGTTAATGTATGACTTTTTATCTCCCTTTATAAATGATGCTCTTAGTACCATCATGAATATAGAGAAGAACATGAAGACTCATATACCAAACTGTTAACTTGAAAGTTAATGGAGGAAGAGAGGAAAATTAGCAAAAGATGCCATTGGAGTTAGAAAGGTGAGAATTTGGGTTAATAAAGTGGTAAACTTGACTTAGTGTGTTTAAGTATTGGGAACAAAATTATTGAGTGCAAAGAAGAGTAACTGCTTTTAGGATTGTGCAACAAGTAACACATTTTACATTGTATTTACCATATATGTATATTTCTGCACTATTATTTAAAGCAGATCTTTCATTTGGGGACCAGCATAGCCCTTTATATGTATTTTTATTCCAGTTTTAAAATTAAAATTTAAAACTAAATTTATTTATTTTGTGTGTGTGTGTGTGTGTCATGGAGTGATATGGGGTCAAAGGATAGCTTGTGGGAGTAGGTTCTCTTTGAACCATGTGGATTCTACAGATTGAACTCTGGTCCTTGGGCTTGGAGGTGGCAAGTGCCTTTACCCTCAGTCATCTTTCTGACCTAATTAACTTTTTTAGTTAATTAATTAGTACGTATGTGTGTGGGTGAGTGTATGAAATTCAGAGGACAACTCTCTGGAGTTAGCTCTCCTTCATTCAATTGTCAGGCTTGTTAGCAAGTGTCTACCTGCTGAGCAATCTTGATGGCCCTTTTCCTCACAAGTTTTGTTTGTTTGGTTTTTACAATTTAAAAACCAAATAATCCTTTTAAACCATTTGTATTTTCATCATCTCTAAAACAAATTATATTTTCAATCTTTCATTTTTAAGTAATTAAGGGAAAATACAGAGGAGAGAGGACATTTTAGGTAGAGGAAATAGTGAAATAATTATGTAAAGGTCAGGTGAAGACCAATCCTTGTTTGCTGTAAGCTGGACTGGGATGAAGTAATCAGAGTCAGATGCTGAGAAGCTGGTGTGGGCTAGATGGTGTAGAGCCTGGTAATTATGTAAGAATTTGAATTCTGTCAATGTTTTGAGCAGGGATGTGAAAGGGTTTGGTTCAATTTACAAAAGAAATGACTGAGATGAGGTGCAGAATAGGTTGGAATTGAAATTTTCTGGTTAGAGACTTAGCCAAAGCAAAGACGTTTTTAAACTTCTAGAGATACACTGAATTACTTAACCTTTAAGGTACACGGATTGCTGTATATGTGAAAATGACCAATCAGGGACTGCGGCAATTATGTTTTTTTAATGGCCTTTAAGTGCTAAATACATTTAGCAAAATATTGAACCCGAGGTCAGATTCTGTATGTAGTTAATTTGCTCTAAAACTTGATCAAGTCTTTTAAGTTCTGAGCTTCTTTATCTGTAGATTTAAGAAACACGTGTTTAACTTAATTGTGTTAATCGCTTAACTCTAGTTCACATATGGACTGAGTCTTGCTGAGTCATTTTCTCAGACTGTGTGGGTGAGGCTTAATTAAAACCAACTAAGAAAACTTAATAATACCCCATACCTCTTCTGTATTTCATGTATGTTTCATTTATTGTCCCTCTGCTTCCACCTCCGGTTTTTCAAGAAAGAATCTTGCTAAATAATCCAACAGGCCTGGAACATGCATTCTATGTGCCTAGGTGCTAAGATTGCAAATAACATGATTTCTGCAGTTTAACCATCGGAGGGTACTGGGCTCTTTGGCAGTAGAATGCCTCTAGCTAGTTGCATCTATTAAATTGCTTCTTTGACTTTGTAGCTGTTTTCAAATCTTTCTCTTTTAGTTTTTTTTTTTTTGGTTTTTCGAGACAGGGTTTCTCTGTGGCTTTGGAGCCTGTCCTGGAACTAGCTCTGTAGACCAGGCTGGTCTCGAACTCACAGAGATCCACCTGCCTCTGCCTCCCGAGTGCTGGGATTAAAGGCGTGTGCCACCATCGCCCGGCTCTCTTTTAGTATTTTATTATTATTATTATATGCGTATGAATTTTTTTTTTGCCTGCATTTATATTTGTGTTTCGTGAAATGCCTGATGCTCACAGGAACAAGAAGAGGGTATTAGAATCCCTTGAGCTAGAGTTAAAGATGGTGTGAGCTGCATACATAGATCTGGAGATATATATGTATTCCTGAATGACCTGGAACTTCCTATGGTAGACCATATTGGCCTCAAACTCAGAGAAATCCACCTGCCTCTGCCTTCCAAGTGCTGGGATTAAAGGTGTGTACCACCATGCTAGTCTGGTTTCTTCCTTTTTAGTTCAAGCTTTTTAAGAAATATATAGGATTTATTAGTTTTAATTATATGTATGTGTGTGTGGACATATGTGTCTGAAGAGCCCTGGAGCTGGATTTATAAGCAGTTCTGAGCCACCTGGCCTGAGTGCAGGGATCTGAACTGAACAGATCCTCTGCAAGAATAGTACACATGCGCCACATGGTTGAGCCATGTCTCTAGCCCTAATTTTATTTTTAACTGTGTGTGTGTGTGTGTGTGTGTGTGTGTCAGGGGTACATGTGTACCTGTGTATGAATATGTGCAGGCCAGAAGCATTGGATCCTTTGGGGCTGGATTTAGAGAAGGTTGTAAACAGCTTAATATAACTGCCTGATGTGGTGTTGGGAACTGAATTTGAGTTCATAGTCAGTTCTCTGTAAGAACAGTATGAATGTTCTTTTAACCTCTGAGACGTCTCTCCAGCCCCTACCAAATTAAAAAGTAATAATAATTTAAGCTAGAGAATAATAGCAAGACATTCAAAAAAAATCTCAGCTATCAGTCAAGTTGGATAATTGGAAAGTTGAGACTGGATGGTCTCAAGTCCAAGGTCTGTCTGGGCTATATATCAGTTCAGTGCCTGTCTGAGCAACTTAGGGGGAATCTGTCTCAAAAGGAAAGTAATAAAACAGGCTGGAGATAGAGCTGATGGAGCACATGTCTAGCAGGTGTACAGCTCTGGGGTCACTTTCCAGTCTGCCATCAACAGTTTCAGTTTTTCAGTTGTGGAGACAGTCTCATGTAGCCCAGGCTGACCTCATTCAGCAGTGTAGCTCATCCTTCTACTTCTATCTCTCAAGTCCTGGGATCATAGGTGAATACCACCATGCCTGACTTTATTTTGGGGTTTTCAGACAAGGTCTCTTTATCCTGGAACTTCTGTGTGGCTTAGATTTTAGCTTCCTGAGAGAGTGCTGGAATTACAAATTACAGGCATGAGCCACCACACTTAGCATGATCAGGTATTTTTATAATAGTCTTGGTTTGGGAATGCTGTATGCCATTCTTAGATTTCTATCTTTACATTGTCGATTGCGTTGAGCTATACTTAGCAGCAATATGTTTTTATTTTGGAACTCTTTGGACTTCAAATTATGCATCCTTGGCTTTATCATAGGGTCCAGTTTCCCATGGTCTCCTGGATTTTTAACAATGTGTAGAAGCTTGCTACAGGATGCTAGGTTTTTGAGCACAGTAGAGAGTGGTAGGACAAGGATCAAGATGAAGAACTAGATGAAGAAGAAATCTAATTTTAGTTAGGCTTGACTTCTTTAAACAGGCTTGTAAACTTTTATAACCATGTAATAAAGTTTGTATTAGGTTGAGCCTCTAGAATTATTTCTTCTTGGATTTGGTTTTGTTTGTTTAGGAATATTTAGAAATTTCTGGATTGCTTTTTCTTTCCTCCTTGTGCTTCTTTCACATAGTAGTAAAGAGAGCAAGAGGTAGCCATTGTTATTGTGCAGGTGTGCAGGTGTGCGAGGTGGCTTAGTGGCATATGCTGATCATGTGACAAGTGTAGTGAAGCCAGGCCTTTAGTGTGGTGATAGGAAGCTTTGGGACTAGACATTTAGGTTTAGTTTGGCTCTGCCTAAATTTCCTTATCTGTACTGCTCTGCACCCCAAAGAATGTCTGTGAGATAAACTTGGTGGCACTTTCCTGTTAGTCCCGCACTTTAGAGGCCGAGGCAGGAAGACCACTGTGAGGAGTCCAAGGCCATCCAGCAACCACCCTGTCTTACATAGCAAGTACCAGGTCAGCCAGTGCTAAGTAGCAAAATGTGCTGCCTCTCAAAACAAACCTCAGAAAAAAATGAGTTTGTGGTTAGCCCTCACCTTTGTGTGCCGGTTTTTGTGTGAGTACATTGGGAGTCATTGTGAAACAGCTGCCTCATTGTGAGACAGTAGAACTTCTTCTAAGGAAAAGCACCTTTGAGATAGTTGGAATTAACCTTTTTTTTTTTTTTTTGGTAATAACAATGTTTGTTTAGGCCTGAGGACTTGGCTCATACATTTCTCAAATGAACCAAGTGACAGTATTTGCTGCTGATAAAATTCATGCTTTACAGTTTTGGAAACCTTGTGGGATCCTCTGTGGCACATTTTTCCAATAGTTGATTTTTCTCCTTCCATGCATGGTGGCTCACACTCGGTAAAGTAGGGGCAGGAGGACCACTAGAAGTTAAAGGCCAACCTAGACTACGGAGTGAGACACTGTCTAAAACAAAACAATTACAGTCTGGTAAGTTGCACAGTGATAATAAACATGGCCTTTTCCCATGTTGTAATGAAATGTGTCAGCATTTTAAGGAACTTGTAACTCAATAAACTTGTAATTCCAAATGGCCAGCACATAATGTTAAAAAATCATACTTGGCAAGAAGACCCATTGAAAGTGTGAGTGACGAGTGTATTTTAATGTAGTAATATATGAAAAGTTCAGCGATAGAGCTTCAGATTCTAGATTGCAACTGTCTTTAAAAAATGACCACTGAGCTGGGTGGTGGTTATACAGAGAAACCTTGTTTTGAAAAACCAAAAAAGAAAGAAAGAAAAAAGAAAAAGAAATGTCCACTGGGCGTGGTTGTTCAGTACTCAGGGGACTGGGGCTGTACCACTTGAATTAGAAGCCTAGAAGATAGACTTCTAAATACAAAGCTCCCCCCTTTCCAGATACGTATCTGTATGCAACTAGATTTTCTCTTGGCTTTATATACTTTATGCTTCAGCCAAGCAATCTGTAGCAGACTGAGTGCAGGACCTCAGACTCACTGCTGTCAAGGGAACAGCAGAGCTACAGAACCTTAACATCATGCCACTTTTCTCACTGGCTTTATTTTTATTTTGGATAATGATATTTTTTAGTAGAAATGTTATTTATGTTAACACGCAGTATGTTTATTATTTTCAAACACACTAGTCATGTGCTTAAAATTTTCTTAGTTTTAGTTTCTAGTATGGTAAATACAGATTGGCATAAACCATATGGCAAAAGCTAATTGGGTCCTCAGTAATTTGGGGTTGTAAAGGACAGAACAAAAAATATGAGAAACTGTTGACACCTCAGTCAACAAGAAACAGTTATGTCTCTCTTCTGTGTACATGTTGAGATCATAAAATGTACCTCAGAGACAAGTCTGTGCTGTCCCATCAGAAAGCAGACACCACTCTAGGTTTAATTCAGAGTATAGTTATTTGTTTTAAAGGGAAAGAGGAAGATTGGGCATGGAACCCCAGGCCTACTATCACAGCACTCTGGGGCCAGAAGTAGGATGACAGTTGCAAGTTTGCTATAACATCAGGTTCCAGACTACCCAGACTGTCACGAGACCCTGACTCAAAACACTGAGAAGAAAAGAGGAACTAATAGTAGAATTTGTTTCAGAAGTGATGGAAGGCCTAGGTTGGAAGAACAAATGGGAGAAGGGGTTCTTAGACAAAGAAGGAACCACCACCTTCTGAGGGCTGCAGCTCTTGAGCATGTACTTAACCTCATGAGCTGTTGGAGGTGTCCTTTCTGTTCAGCTAGGCATAGAGGCACATACTTGTAGACTAAAGTGCAAAGATCACTTGAGCTTGTGAGTTCAAGACCAACCTGGACAAGACTTCATCTTAAAAAACAAGAGACCTTGTTTTTGTACTCATTGCTGTGATTGCTGTACTGATGACCGACCTAATTCCCTGTGCTGGATTGCCCACTACTGTGGCCTCTGAGTAGAGGCAGAGCCACTGGGTTTGTTGTAGCTATTACCAAAATAAGATGGCTTGCTTTTTCTTCTTTCATTTCCTTCTAGGATGTTTAATTAGCAGATCCTATCCAGAACCGGGCTTTCAGAGAATCAGGATAGAATACTAAAAGCTTCATATAGTTAACAGGTAAAGTGGGTTTTACAGGGTTGTCTTTTTTTTTTTTTTTTTTTTTTAATTTGGGTGTTTGCAGACACCCGTGCTCATGTGCATACACGTGGAGGCCAGAGGAAGATGTCAGATATCCCACCCACTTTTATTCTTTCTCTGCCTTATTCCCTTGAAACAGAGTCTCTCACTGAACCTGAGCTTGCCATTTTTCTACAAAACGGGCTGTGTAGTAAGCTCTGGGGCTCCCCTTGTCCCTTCTGCCTCAGTGAGGGGTTTAGAGGTACGTGCAGCTACAGCCAGCTTTTATGTGGATGTTGGGAATCCAGATTCATGTCCTCGCTGGTACAGCAAGTGCTCTGATCCATTAACCCAACTCCACAGCTTTTTATTGTTTTAAGCAATTGATTAAGGGGGCTGAAGCAATGGCTTAGTGGTTAAGAACACTTGTTGCTCTTTTAGGGAACCTAAGTTCTCTTCCCAGAAGCCATGCCAGACAGTTCACATCTATCTGTAACACTAACTCCAGGAGATCGGATGCCTCTGGCTTCCTCCTGCATCTACACTCACACATGCACATATCCACATGTAGATACACATACCTATACACAGTTAAAAACAACACAAAGAAACATTTTTTCCAAAAACCAACTAATTACATCAGCTTATTAAAATGGCTGTCTAGACTTCTTCATTGGTGACTTCAAACTCTACTCCTGACTCAGTACAGATGAAAGTAATCTTAACTGTTCAAGTCAACTTGTCAGTTGAGGATTCTCATCTGACCCATGTCTAGACCCTTTAACCACGGGTGTTTTTGCTGTAGTGATTGCAAATAGTATGGGGACTGGTCCTTGGCTTTCTTCTCCTTTGCCTTTACCCTTCTGATGAAGTCAGCACACACCTCCAGAGACTCCTGTTGCTGCTGCTAAGACTACTTCTGTTTAACAGGAAGAGCAAACAGTGGTGAGTAAGGAGCTGGAGCCACTGACACACAGCTCCATGCAGCCTGGTTGCTCCTGGCACAGATGCAAAAGCAGGAAGGAGGAAAGTGCAGAAGGATAGATTTAGAGCACTAGAGTTTTATGAAGGAAGCTAAAAAATGGTAGTAGATTATGGTCAGAATTCAAAGTTTAATTTAATAGAGTTGGAGAAAGCTTTTCAAGCAGTGGGTCAATACGAATGAAATGAAATTACAGTAGGGGAGTTGATTCTAAGAGAAGGTAATATTGCACTTTAAAATTTCAGTTTATTGGGGCTGGAGAGATGATTCGATGGTTAAGAGAACCTGGGTTCAATTCCTAGCTTCCACACGGCAACTCAAAACTGTCTGTATCCAGTTCCAGGGGATCCCACACCCTCTTACCAATGCAAATAAAATGAATTATAAAAAATTCAGTTTATTAGCCAAAAAAGTTTTAGTTTATTATTATTTATGCTCGAATGGTGTGTGGTGGCACTTGTATGACAGTGATCACGAGTAAGGCAGAGAGAGGTTCAGGGAATCAAACTCAGGTTTCTAGGCCTGAGTGTCAAGCACCACTTTCTGTCGAGTCATCTCACTGGCATTATTATATTTTAAGAGAGAACTCTAAAAAGTGGCAGTGGAATTTGGACTTTCTGGTAGTTTAAGAGCAAAAATGACATAATGAAAAGGAACAGTAGACAGCAGTAGAAGAACAGAATGGTGGGACATAGCATGAAGCAGAAGAGGCTATCAGGAGACTGCTTTGGAGGCTTTTAGCAGTCAGAGCATGGGGTGCTGGTATTGGTAGTAAAGATAAGACTGTTTTAAAGAGGGTTTTTTTTTTAAAGACTTTAGATTTTGAGTGGGGGGTTTGAAAGAAATTAGAGGTGACTCAAAATTTTAAAATGCTCATTTCTAGTGAAATTGTGTAGTTGAGATTGGAAACAAATGATTATACAATTCAGAATCTAGAAAAGATGAGAAATGTGCTTTCAGAAGTATTGAACTTGGTGGAGAATTAATGACAAGGCTTAGGCTGGTTTTATTTATGGGTGTATTATATATGCTTTTAAGAAAAAGTAGATAGCCAAGATAATCATTGGTCCCTTCTATTCATAACTCAGTTTCTACCATGTAAGAACTACTGACACAATATGAATAGTCACATAAGGAATAATGATGCCGGGGGGGGGGGGGGGGGGAAAACAAAACATCTGTCTGAGCATGTTGGCATACACCTTTAATCCCATCAGGGCGGCCAAGGCTCTAGTCGAGAGACTCTGTCTCAAAGACAAAACAAAAAGCACACTCAGGTCTTCATACTTGCTTGGCAAAGACTTATTAACTGAGCCATCTCCCTAGCCCCAAATAGGGCTGAGTGTGGTGGCACATGCCTTTAATTCCAGCAGGAGGATCTCTGAGTTTGTGGGTAGCCTGGTCTATATAGCAACTTCCAGGACAGCCAGGGCGACAGGGCAGTAACAAAATAAATAATGGTATGAAGAAAGGAAGCTCAATAAGTAGGAAAAAATTTCATGTATAAGATCCAGATTACTCCAGCATTATTTCTGTGGTTAACGTATGAAAATGTCAGTGTATAGTGTGTTTGAGGCCTGCCTGAGCTTTATTAGGAGAACCTGTCTCAAAATAGTCATACATGGGAAAAATATTACCACTTGTAGAAGAAAACATCTTGTTTGCTTTTTAACTTTGTATTCCAGTTAGTTTGTTAGTTTGTTTTTTAGGGCAGAGGTTCTCTGTGTAGTATTCCCTGTCCTAGAACTAGCTCTGTAGATCAAGCTGGCCTCAAACTCACAGAGATTTGCCTGCCTCTGCCTCCCAAGTACTGGTATGAATGGTGTGTGCCACCACCCAGCTGTACTCTGTTCTTAATGTTAATAGTGATAGAATGTTTTCTTTCATTAAAAAGAAAGCATTCCTTGGTTTAAGTGCTTTTATCTCAGCCTGAACAAGTTTCAGTAAATAAGATCTTTAAAACCTTGAAAGAACAACAGATGCTGGAGTATTAGGTGCAGGGATCTGGAGTGGAGATCCTAAATCTAGGAGATTTTTAGGTAAAGGTTGAGTGGGCAAAGGATACATGACATTCTTCGGGTTCTCAATGAGAAAATGTTCCCCAAAAGGGTAAAACACGCTTAACTTTATTTTATGTGCATGAGTGTTTTGCCTGCATGTATGTATGTCTGTGTACCATGTGCATGTACTGCCTGCAAAAACCAGAAGAGGGGGTGTTGAATCTCCTAGGGCTGGAGTTAGATAGTTGTGAACTGCTATTTGGGTGCATTTGTGTAGTTCAACCTCGGCTCCTTAATTACTGAGCCATCTCACCACCCCAACTGCTTAACTTTTAAAAGCAGAAAGGTTTGAGGACTTCCAGTTCTGATCACTACAAAGTAACTAGTACACAGTCAGTGTTCTAGCCATAAATAACTAGGAAACTGAAACAACTGCTCCCTATGAAAAGGAAAAAAAAAATGAGCCCTGTTATCTCCTCAGGTTTCTGTGTGAAACTGGATTCCAGTGCACACAGTTGAAGCAGAGAAAGGCAGTCCTCTCGGGCCAAGGGAATAAAAAACAAAGTGCAGGCTGGATGGAAGGCAGGAATTTGTAGAATAAAGAGTGAGATTTAGAAATCTTCAGAAAAGCCCCCTTTTTTGTCTTTGGCTGACTTTGGGTGAGACTCAGGGGCTGGGCAGGTAACAGCTATGAAGAACTTGGTTATTGGCACCCACAGGCTGGGAAGCAGTCTAGTTTGTAATGTGCTAAGGAGATCCTCATCATTAAGGATAAAGTAACCCAAGAAAAGACCATTTTAGCCCTGCCCTGAAGATGAAGTGGAAAGGGTAGAGAAGAAAAAAGGGGGGTCTTCAAAATACTAAGCTAGGGTTGAGGTGCAGTTTAGTGCTAAAGTTCTTGCATGCCATGCAGGAGACACTGGCTTCTATTCCCAAAGTCACCAAGTTAGCAAAAAAAGATCAAGCCAATTCTCAATTATTTGCCATGGGGCAAACAAACAAACAAACAACAACAACAACAACAAAAACCCCAACATTGCAAACAGTTTATATACCATTATAACCAGGTGCTGTGGAGCAAATACGCCAGTATTTGAGAGGCACAGAAAGATCAAGAATTCCAAGCCAGGCTAGACAATAGTGGCTCATGCCTTTAATCCAAGCACCTGGGAGGCAGAGACAGCGAACTCCCTGGTCTACAGAGCTAGTTCCAGGACAGCTAGGACTGTTACACAGAGAAACCCTGTCTAGAAAAACAAACAAGCGGGGGCGGGTGTGTGGGGGGTGGGTGGGAAAGAATTCCAAGCCAGCCTTAGCTTTGTTAGAGAGTACAAGGCCAACCTGAAGGCTTGATAATTTGAGACAGAAGAATCTTGAGTGTTAAGGCTCACTAGGACTTCTTTACACAGTAAATTCAAGGCCAGCCTGCACTGTGAGATCTTTTCTAAAATTAAAGGTCAGCAAAGTATATAAAATAAGTTTCCAATCCCATATTAAAAGATAAAGAAACCGGGTGGTGGTGGCACACGCCTTTAATCCCAGCACTTGGGAGGCAGAGGCAGGCAGATATCTGAGTTCGAGGCCAGCCTGGTCTACAGAGCTAGTTCCAGGACAGGTTCCAAAAAGCTACTGAGAAACCCTGTCTCGAAAAAAAAAAAAAAAAAAAGATAGATAAATAAGAAAATATAACCTTTAACTAGAGAAAAGTTAGTTGACAGATCCAGGAATGAAAAAGAGGACAGATTGAGAAGTCCTTAAAGCCTGATCAGGCCATTGTTGAAAGGCGTAAGAAAAAAGACCCAGTGAAACTAACCCAGAGAACTGAAAGATTCGGGATCTGAAATGAAAAGTTCTGTCAGGGATCTCTGGCTATTATATATTCTAGAAGAAAAAGAAAGAAAAGTTAATAGAAACTATTTACACTGAAGCACAGATCAACAAAAAACCAAAAACCTGGCAGTGATGTCTGAGACCCTGGCCTAATACACATGTCATTGGAATCCAGGAAAAAGGTAGTTTGTAGGAAATTATTTGTTGATAAATAACAGCTGAAGAATTTTTAAATACGATAAAAACTATAAGCCTGCTGAGTCTAATGAACCTTGGTGGGATGAATACAAAGAAAACAGCACTAAGGCACATCCTACCCAAATTATTGAAAACTAGAGTTAAAAGGGAATGGTATAGGGCTGAGAGGTTGTTCTGTGTTTTTGATCATTTGTTGCACTTGCAGAGGACCCCAGTTCTATTTCTAGTGTCCACCTGGTTGCTTATAACCATCTTAATCCCAGTTCCAGGGGATCCATTACTCTCTTCTAACCTTGATGGGTACCAGGAGTTAACATGGTGTTCATCCATACATGCAGGCAAAACGCTGATATATTTAAATATAAAAAGGCATGATAAAAGCCACATGTGATGGTAGACACCTATAGTCCCAGCACTGGGGTAGTAGGATTTCAACACCAGAGTGGGCTAGGTAACAAGACCCTGCCTCAAAAACAAAGCTTAATAAAGTGGGGTGGAGTAAGGTAGGTTGGAGTTGGAATGATGTGTTGAGGGACTGAGATAAGAACATTTATTGATTTTTTTTAATCAAAAAAATATAAACTCAGGAAATCATCCTAATTGTAGTACAAATGAATAACAAAGTATAAGAAAACAGTTGTAGGATTCAGAAGAACAGCACCAATTCTTATGTGTATATAATTATAAAATGGGATTTTAGGTTAGTTTATATTGGAGACTGCATAATATCACAGTTGGGAAGTCAGTAGCTACTTGGTTCAGAAAACTGGGCACTTCAAAGTAAAAGGGATCAATTAATGACACAGCCCTGGTTTGAGTCTGAAGGCCTGGAAGTTCCAAGTCACTGGTGTGTTCTGTCAACAAAGACAAGCTGGGAGTCTGGACAAGGATAGCAGTAAGAAGAATCAAGCTTGAGCAGTGTGAATAAGCTTCCCCTTCCATTTTTTGTTTGTTTGTTTGTAGACAGGGTTCCTTTGTGTGGCCTTGGCTGCCCTAGAACTAGCTCTGTAGACCAGGCTGGCCTCTGCCTCTTAAATGCTGGATTAAAGGTATCATGTGTCTCTACTAGCTGGCATTTCCCCCTGCTTCTTTAAAAGGATAGAATTGAAACAAGGGTTGTACATATTGCTAATGTACTCTAAAACTGAATTATGCCTCTCAACTCTTTACCCATTTATCTTTTAGTAATAATAAGATTGAGTAGGGTTGGTTAGAGCATATAAGTGGTAATCCAGGCAAAGGGTGTTCTAAGTGCACTGTGAAATGTTGACTGAGCTATTATTACTGTATGAAAGGATCCTTACCCGTTGATACACTGTCAAGACACTTGTTTGCATGCACATACAGGTTAAAAAAAAGGAATGGCCTTTTTGAAGTACTGTTAGTGTGCTATTCCTGAAAGAACCGAGGCTAGAAACTGGTTTCTTAAATTCTAGACCAGGAAACATTCAAAGGTAACTGTATTTAATCCCTCTCAGAGACACTTGATTTTACTTGATAAAAACCACAAATGTTGACAATTAGTCTGTAAACTGATAAATTTAAGTACTCTGGAAATTACTGCACTGATGTCTGTGTAACATTGAAGTCTGGTAGGGTTGGCTGGCCTTGAACATGCAGAGCGCCTCTGACTCCCTACCATACACAATGCAGGTATGTTTTCTGGTCTTTTAAGTGGAATCAACATAAAATAGTTCTGTGTGTTTTTGCATAAGCATAACCTGTGGGGGGCATTGTTCATGGGATCAAATTCTTACTTGTCTGTTTCAGCAGTTGGCAGGATTGCAGTAGAATCTGATTATTCCTCTTGACAGAATCTTAGAGGATGCCGGGCGGTGGTGGCGCACGCCTTTAGTCCCAGCACTTGGGAGGCAGAGGCAGGCAGATCTCTGTGAGGTCGAGACCAGCCTGGTCTACAAGAGCTAGTTCCAGGACAGGAACCGAAACCACAGAGAAATCCTGTCTCGAAAAAGAAAAAGAAAAAGAAAAAACAAAACAAAACAAAACAAAAAAACCCCAGAGGATTATTGGTATGTTTTTTTTTCTGTCTTCTCTAGACAGCTGAGCTAGTTATTTATTTTTGCGCTGGTCCCTAAATTGAAAAAAGGATAATTTATTGTTTTATATGCATGGGTGTTTTGTATGCATGTATGTCATTACATGTGTACCTAGTGTTCACAGAGGTCAGAAGAGGACATTGGGTCCTCTGGAACTGGAGTTACAGACTATCATTAGCTGCCATGTGAGTTGTTGGGAATCGAACCCCCGTCTTCTGCAAGAACAAGTGCTCTTAACTGCTGAGACAGTTCTCTAGTCTGGGTTGTTTTTTTTTTTTTTTTTTTTTTGAGACAGGGTTTCTCTGTGGCTTTGGATCCTGTCCTGGAACTAGCTCTGTAGACCAGGCTGGTCATTGATCTTATCTTAAGTCTTTCTGGTTAGTTTTCCACACTTTGCTATATTCTGGGCATCTATCAGAGTATAAAAACTACATGCTGGTATAGCAAAAGTATTTACTTAGGAAAAAGTTAAGAGTTACAAAGTTGTATGGTGTCACACGTCTATAATCCTAGCACTTGGAAGAGTATAGAGATTTTGAGACCAGTATGAGCTTTACATAGCCAGACCCTATATCAAAACGAAATAGATTGTGACTAGGAGGAAAACCAGAGTGGATGCTAAGAAACATTAGCACCTTTGTTTAAAGCATGTGCTGCCACCACCCCACTTGAGTATCTTTGTATTTATGTTTACACACAGTGATGATCCAGTTGTTGTTGTGCATGTAGTGGAGAGGGTGTATTTGCAAATATACCTCCTTGGTTAACCTAATTTTTATTCTGTTGATGTAGTAGGTACAACAACAAATCCTTATCCTGTGCCCCCCTTGTTTTGACTTTTTCAGACATTTTTGGCTCTTTCTGTTACTAGACTGTATTTTTTTAAATAATTTGATTTTTAATTTGATTTTTATTTTATGTCCATTAGGGTTTTATTTTATGTCCACTGGCCTGTATTCATGTCTCTGTGAGGGTATTGTATTCCCTGGAACTGGAGTTACAGACAGTTGTGAGCTGCCATGTGGGTGCTAGGAAGAACAATCCATGCTCTTATCCACTAAGCCATCTCTCCAGCCCCCTAGACTGTATTTCTATAACTTAAAAAACAAAATTTTCAGTAACCTCTTCTTATTGTTGAACATAAGAATTTAGCACCAGGCCGGGCAGTGGTGGCGCATGCCTTTAATCCCAGCACTCGGGAGGCAGAGGCAGGCGGATTTCTGTGAGTTCGAGGCCAGCCTAGGCTACAAGAGCCAGTTCCAGGACAGGAACCAAAAGCTACGGAGAAACCCTGTCTCGAAAAATCAAAAAAAAAAAAAAAAAAAAGAAAGAAAGAATTTAGCACCATAATTTGTTCCTGGTACCTCTAATAACAAATGTTTTGGTCAAGTGCCTAACCAAGTACTGCACTGTATTTACATCTCCTTTCTTGGATACCTTTACTTATAGTCCCTTCTTTTTTACAGTCACCTAGATTTTCAGATACCCTCCTTTCATACAATCAGAATGAACAGACATTGCTTTTTGTAGGTTGTTTTACTGTTTCCTTTTCCATAACCCACCCCTGGGCTCAGTAGACACCCCTCCTCCTCTCTTTCCTCCATTTATTTATTTGGCCAGGTCATCTGTAGCTCAGACTGACCTTGAACTTGATATGTAGCTGAGGCTAAACTGCCTCCTCCTGAGCTCAGGGTTGGTAGTGTGAAGCTCCCATCTTGAAAATAATTTACTTCTTGTTCTCCAGGCCAATCTGACCTGTTCTTTTCATCACTGATAGTGATTTCCTATCTCTTTCTTCTTTGGTTTGGTAAAACTCTCCTTGTAGCTGTCTCTGCAGGATGCATGCAAATAAAAACGAACACTTTGCCTCAGAATGCTTGTAATCGAGTAGAAGGAAACCCAAAGATAAACAGGAGAAAGGGTATAAAGATTAATGTGCACACGTGTGCCAGATCCTCACAGAAACGTGAAATTCAAAGAAGGGTCACGTGATTGAAGCTTGAAAAAGGTTTAGAGAAGAGAGCTCTCCATTCTCAGACTTTGACAGTGCCATTCTCTAAGGCACTGTTGTGTTAACACATGGGAACTGACTTATTTGCTATCTTACATGTCTGAGAATAGCTTTCATTTAGTATTGGTGAGACTCATGTTAAGTACTTGGTACGTCTCTGTTCATATGTGTACATGTGGAGTCCAGAGGCCTAAGTTTTTGCGGCAGCATATTTTACTAACCTTTGGATCCTCTTGACTTCTACCTGTGTCCTAGCCCCCTAGTGCTGGGATTACCTACCACGCTTGACTTTTTGATTGAGTAATGGAATCTGAACTCAGGAACAGTGTGATAGTTAGCTTTAATTGTCAGCTGACACAGCCTGGAATCAATTGGGAAGAGAGTGTCAGTGGGGACTGTCCACAGTGGACTGTCCTGTTAGCATGGCATTAAGTTTATTGACATGGGACCACCATTCTGGACGGTGTAAAACTGGAGAAAGCACAAGCGAGCAAGTGGGGTGTGTATATCCATGTCTCTGCACTTTGGACTGTGGGTGTGATGTGACAGCTGCTTTAAGCTCCTGCCACTGGGACTTAAGCTCTGGTCTGTGTAACCTGGAATTGTGAGCTAAAGTAACTCTTGTTTTTCGTCAGATATCTGGCACAGCAATGGAAATGAAACTAGTTCACTCACCAAGCCTCCAGTTCTCTGTTGCTTTTGAGGTGTTTAGAATTGGGCTTTATGTGACTTGTTTTGTTTCTCTGCAAGCACTTATAAGCTTTCCCCAGTGTTTTCTGTGATGTGTTTTGGTATAAGTCATACTTTATTCATGCTATACTTGATGAGTCTTTCAAAAGTAGATCTCTTTGGTTTTAAGTTTCAGAGAGTTAATGGTGGGTGTTGATTAAATGTGGTTCTGAAAAAAAATTCAAGGAGTTTAGGATGAGATTTATTTTTAATTTTTAAAAATTTATTTTTATGGGCTGGAGAGATGGCTCAGAGGTTAAGAGCATTGCCTGCTCTTCTAAAGGTCCTGAATTCATTTCCCAGCAACTACTTGGTGGCTCACAACCATCTGTAATGAGGTCTGGTGCCCTCTTCTGGCCTGCAGGCATACATGTAGACAGAATATTTGTATGCATAATAAATAAATATTAAACAATACTTTTATTTTATGTATATGAGTTTTTTGCTTACCTTTCCCCCACATACACCTTATCTGTGCAGTGCCTGAGGAGGCCAGAAGAGAGTACCAGATCCCCTAGAACTGGAGTTACAGACAGTTGTGAGCTCCCATATGGGTGCTTGGAATTGAACTGGGTCCTCTGGGGGAGCAGCCAGTGCTCTTAACTGCCTTCTCTTCGGCCTCTAGGGTGATGTTTTTATCTCAACCAATTTGATTCATGATTCTGAATGTTTTGTAATTTTCCCAAATGACTTTTTGTAGTGATTTCCAATTTAAAATTTATGGAATCAGAACACATACATTGTATGATTTCAATACATGTAAACATTTTATTGTGATACATGTTCGTCTTGTTCTGTAAGAGTGTGAAATCCCAGCACTTGGAAGGAATTGAGGCTAGCTTGGTCTAAATATCTATATAGCGAGTTCCAGGCCAGTCAAGGCTACATAGTCAGACTCTGTCTCAAAAAATAAAAAAATGGTGATGCAGGTGAGTAGGGATTTTTCTGTCTACATGTAAAAATAACAAATTTTTAAAGAATAAATAAGCATTAAAATTTCCAACTAAAGTAATAAGGATTTATTTTTTTTTCTTCTTGGAGAAGTTCTTTCTGTGTAGTTACTGTTCCTATCAGGGTGGAGTTTATATCACTCAAATCAAGTTGTGGACACATATATTCATGTGTGGACACATTTACTCTTAGTGTATGTGTTCAAGCAAGCAGGTTTCAAAAGTATAAACATTTTGACTCCCTAAGTATAAAGCAGCGGTTACAACTTACTTTCCCTTTGTTACAGGAATAGATTTTAAGATCAAAACAGTTGAACTACAAGGAAAGAAGATCAAGCTACAGATTTGGTAAGTGACAAGTGTTCTTTCTATCTTTGTGTGTTGATGCCAGTTGCTTAAGGTTTGTGGTGAGACTCCCATTTGCCATTTGTTGAGCGTCTTCTAGACTGCCCCCCGAAACAAGCAACCAGTGACTTTCGGGAAGTAAAACATTGCATTGACCTCACAGTTCATACACTGTTTGTGCCTAGACTGTATAATTTCGAGTAGTACCCAGAGCACACAGCTCAGCCACCCCACAGGTGCTTAGATTCTTAGAATGTAGCACACTTTTTACCGCGTGTTATCGGGAGTAATAGTTTTTACAACGTCCCCTCCACTGTGCATCTTTTATAAAGGAAAATTTTGCTACTGACTTGTAATTTTAGAAACCCAATCATACTAACTAGTCTGGTAAAGAAAATAATTTTTCAGATATTTATCATCAGTTTTGTTTATTGGGTTGAATTTAGAATACTGGATTAGACTTGGACCTATGTGAGAAGTTCTAGAAATAACTTCATCAGTAAATAGGCAGCTCTAGCCCTAAGCAAAGGGGTTAGTTACTGTAGGTTGTCCCAGAGGTAGTGAGGCAAGCCATCTTTCTCTTGGTTTGAAGTAAGTTGTAACCATGTTCAGTGGTTACAACATGAACTCTGCAGAGGACCCAACTTCGGTACCCAGCGCCTACATCAGGGAGCTCACAAACCACCTGTAACTCTAGTTCTGGAGAAATTTGATACCTTCGGCCTCTGCAGGTACCTACACAAACACAGGCACACACATGTAATCACAGACAGACACATATACAATAATGAAAATAAAATTAAAAAATACATTGCTCATTGCCTTAATGACTCATGGAGGCTGGGCAACATAATGAAAATCCAGGTCTGGAACTCAGGAAAGGGTAGGTAAAGAACCCAGGTTGAGCCCAGCATGGTATCTGTACTCCCAATTTGGGAGAAGTGAAGACAGAATGATCAGGAACTCAAGGCTACGTACCAGGTTCCAGGAGAGTCCTGGCTACATGCTATTATATTTTTAAAAACAAACAAGGGAGCCAGTTCATTTTGGTAAAGTACAGTTATATTTAAAAGTATAAATGTATGAAATATGCAAATTAAAATGGGACATAAAACTTTAATAAAAAATTAACTTGGGTTATTCTAACAGAAATGGGAGGCATTGTCTTTCTGAAAAAGACAAAATTTTTAAAAATAGGCTCAGTGGGATGGCTCCATAGAGAAAGGTGGCTGCCACCAAACCCGAAAACCTGAATTTGGCCCTCAGAACCCTCATGGTGGAAGGCAATATCTGGCTCCCCAGAAGTTGCCTTTTGATCTCCACATGTATATCTTGACATATATGTGCCTCTCTTCAAAAAAATAGGAAAATAAATGTTAAGTAAATCATCTAGGCATGGTTGCACATGCCTTTAATCCCAGCACTGCCGTGGGAAGCAGAAGCAGAAGCAGGGAGATCTCTGTGATTTCAAGGCCAGCCTGGTCTACAGATCAAGCTCCAGGACAGCCAGGACTACACAGAGAAACCCTGCCTCAAAAAAACCAATAAATAAATAAATAAATGAATGAATGAATGAATGCTGTCAGTCATAGAGTCATTTTCCGGGCCAGCATCTCTATCATCCTGAGGATCCTAGAGTCTTTTGCATGGCATTTGGTCACCACAACTTTGTACTTACTGGTAGCCTTATCTTTTACCCAGAGGCAAGGACCTTGTCTCAGCACTGGTCCACTTTTTCTATCATGTTAATAGGACATGATTAGAAGCACTTATAACTAAATACATGAAATTAGCAGGAGATAAACAGGAAATTGAAAATGAGAAAATTTGAGCAGATTATTATACAACTCCTTTGTTTTGGTCTGTTTGTAGAATTTAACTGAAAACCTTGACAGCCAAGGCAAGAAGGAAAAGGAATAGAACAAACTATTTTTCCCCAAGATAAGTTGAAAAAGGAGCTTGATAGTACAAGAGTAATAACTTCTCATAAGGCTCCTTCTTGTACTGATTGTTAGTATCTAAAAATTATTAAAAGTAACGGAGAATAAAACACCTGAATACAAATATACGTGTGCATTATGTAGTTTATTTTTTGAAGACACAATCCTACTTATCTGCAGATTCCCACCCTCTTCTCTTGGAACACCATTTCCCAAATATTGATGTGGCTTATTTCCCTAACTCTCTACCATACATAGATCACCCCCTTATTTAAATTGTGCCCTTTTGTCTCGACCCCTCATCAGCTTCTAATCCCACTCCCCTTCATCATCAGAGCAGTTTGTTTTTCTCCTGTAAAAATACTTTGGAGTAGTCCAGGTGCAGCCCAGGCCCTCTGTTGGAGAGTTCTCACAGGATGGTCAGTGGATTACAAGAGGGTGATTCTGGTCAGTCCCTGGGGCAGGATGGGAAGGGGGTGGTGTCAATGAAGTAGCTGTGGGTCTTGGAAGTAGTGTTTCAAGTGACCTTGGCAAAGTTGCTGGGTGACAGTGTTCTGTTCTCTGGCCTACAAAACGGTCCTTGTTACAAACTGTTAGAAGGAGTTTCTTGGACACAGACTGAGATGAGGCCACACCAGTGCATAGTTGCAGTGACCAAATATCTTGCCAAAGACTCTGGGGTCCTAAGAATGGTGGAAATGTCTAGGAAAATGGCTCTGTGGTTGACAGTTGATAATGGAGCATTCAACACCCTGGCCAGCATAAATGTTGCAGTTCCTAATGGCAAAGAAAAAAAAAAAAAAAAGCCTTGACCCTTCTCTGCTTGCCATCATGAGTTTGCCTGTTCCTGCACTGGTACACACCTAGGGGCTGAGGAGTTGGCTCAGTGGTTAAGATTTTGCTGTACAAATAGGAAGACCAGAGTTTAAATTCCCAGAATCCACATAAACACTGGGTGGGTGGAGGCATTGGCCACCCAGTCTGGGAAGGTGTAGAAGTGGTCCTCAGAGCAAACTGGTTATTGAGACTATCCATATTGGCAAGCTCTGGGTTTTCTTGAGTGACCCTGTCTCGATGAATCATATGGAAGCCAATCAAGATTGATGCCGGCCATCATCTCTGGCCCTCTACACGTGTACATGCATACCACAGACACATGAAGATGGGGAAAGAAGAAAAACAAGAATCTCTCACCCTTGAGGACATCCATATTTCCTCAGGGAAAACTGAACGGGCTTCTCATTGAGGGATAAGGAAAAGAATCTGTCTCCTATAAGTTCTGTCGTCAGTCACTGCTGCTGACTTCTCTCTTGGAAGAGCCCCAATCTCTGGCCCTTAATTTTTTTTCATTGACACTTGTCAATCGTTACTTCACATGCCATTTTACCAATTAAAGTGTCCAGTTCAATGGTTTTTAGTTTAGTTACAAGACTGTCTAGTCATCATTACAATTTTAGAATACTTAATCTCAAAAGAAACTCCTTACTTTCACACCTGTTCTCCTAAACCCTATTAGTTTGCAGTTTGTCTCTAGATATTTCCTGTCTATAGGATTGTAGAATACCTGATAGTTTGTGACTAGATGCTGTTTCTCTTAGCATGTTATCAAGATTCTTCTGTTTTATACATGTATACATGCACCACTGCCTTTCCACTTTTGGGATAGTATGGTGTGTGTGTGTGTGTGTGTCTGTCTGTCTGTCTGTCTGTCTGTCTGTCTGTCTCTGTGTGTCTGTTGCCCAAGGAGGTGAGAAGAAGGCATCAGTTCCTCTGGAAGTGGAGTAATAGCCATTTGTGGGGCACCTGATGTAGGTGCTGGGAACTGAACTTGAGTCCTTTAAAAGAGCAACAAACATTTTTAGCTGCTGAGCCATTTCTCCAGTCAGTCCCATGTTTAATGGTTAGGGCAAAGGCCAGATTTAACTTATATGTCTGAATAATTCTAGTTTGTAGAAGGAGGCCGCTTGTTGGTTTCCAGCCACTTAGCCCCGAAATAACCACACAGATACTGTATTAATTAAATCATTGCTTGGCCTATTAGCTCTAACTTCTTATTGGCTAACTCTTACACCTGAATTTAACCCATTTCTATTATCTGTATATTGCCACATGGCTGTGGCTTACTGGGTAAAGTTCCCAGCTTCTATCTCCGGTGGTGGTTTCATGGCTTCTCTCTTACTCTGCCCTTCTTTCTCCCAACATTCAGTTCCATCTTCCCTACCTACCTCTGCTCTGCCCTGCCAAGCTCAAGCCAGCTTTCTTTATCAACCAGTCATATTCACAGCATACAGAGGACAATCCCACATTACCTCCCTTTTTCTGTTTAAGTAAAAAGAAAGGTTTTAATTGGATTTTTGTTGGCTACGTTGGAGGGGGCTGCTTGTTCATCCTGGCCACCCAGAACCGAAATAATCACATAGAAACTGTACTAATTAAATCACTGCTTGGCCCATTAGCTCTAGCTTCTTATTGGCTAACTCTTACATATTAATTTAACTCATATCCATTAATCTGTATCGCCATGTGGCAGTGGTTTGCCAAATAAAGTTCTGGTGTCTGTCTCCGGTGGGGCTACATGGCTTCTCTCTGACTCCGCCCTTTTTTCCTCTCATCATTCTGTTTAGTCGTCCGTGCCCCCGCCTCCCACCTAGCTCTGTTCCCCTATGCATTACTATCTTTTTGCTTATTTTTTTTAAGTTTATATATTTTATGTATATGGGTGCTTTGTGTGCATGCATGTTACACCAGAAAAAGGCACCAGGTCCCATTATAGGCAGTTGTGAGCTGCTTGTGTGAGTGCTGGGAATCGAACTCAGGATCTCTTGAAGAGCAGTCAGTGATCTTAACCACTAAACCATCTATATAGCCACTCACTCACTCCTTTTTGATTATTTTTTAAGTTTGTTCATTTGTCCTCTTATTGTTTGAAGATAAGACAGTTTACTATTATTTAGCATGCACAAAACCCTTTGCAAATACATTTATGTGTTATGTGGGTTGTCTTTTTCTTCATGGTATCCATTGGCAATAAATCCAGGTGTGGTGTTACACAATCCCTGCACTCAGGAGAATAAGCCAGGACGGTGTGGGTTCAGAGCCAGCCTGGGCTACATAGCAAGCACCTATCTTCAACAAAGATGGAGAGGGTGTGGAAACAAGGACTTAGTTTGATCCCTAGCACCATAAAACAAAATTGGAAAAGTGGGTTTTTCATTTTTATGAAGTCTAGTTTATTTAAATTTTGTTACTTTTACTTTGGTAACATAGCTAAGATAAATGAAGCTATATCCCCTGTATTCATGAGATTTTTGTTTGTTTTCTTCTGTTGCGATGTGCAGTGCTAGAATCAAACCCAGGCCTCCTGTGCACTGGACAAATGTTCTGCCTCTGAACTACACATTCCCAGCCTTTCTAAAGACTTTTTGGAATGTTGGTTTGCAGAGCTGAATTTAGTTTTGTATCTGAGTTAGGGGTTCAGCTTTGCTGTTTTACATGGGAATATAAAGTTCCAGAAAATTGTTGGAAAACTTACTCTGCATTTAAGTGACTGGAAAATTGAAACAGAGCAACATGAACTTGAAGATCACTATTAGAAGGATGATTGGGCATGCCTGTAACTTCAGCATTTGGGAAGCTGAGACAGGAGGATTTGAGGCTAGCCTAAGCTTTATAGCCAGTTCTCTGTAACCCTAGATGACATGATTGGCTGTTTGGAATTTTGCTTAGTGATTAAGATACAGGGAAAAGAATGGCTATCTAGTTGACAAGAAAGTTACTGGAAGTCTTTTGAAACATAGTCTCTCTGGATTTAATAAAAGGAATGTAACTAGAGTTGGATGAGGGGACATGGAAGTGTGTGGCTCAGTGCTTAGCCAAGTGGGAGATCCTGCTTAGGTCAACCCCCAGCAAACACATCCCTGCCCCTCCCATGAATTAACTGACAAAGATGTGGAGAAACAGCAACTACAGATAGTGTTTTGTTTTGTTTTGCTTTGGTTTGGTTTTTCAAAACAGGGTTAGAATAAAAAGAGCCAGGAAGCTGGTTCAGTGAATAAAGGGGCTTGCCACCAAGCTACAACTGAGTTTGATCCTGTGACCCTCAAGGTGGAAGAAGAGTAATCTCTCCCGAAAGTTGTCCTGTGACCTACACACATATATCAGGGTATACACATGCCCATCAACATATGTGTGTATGTATATATATGTGTGTGTGTACACATATATACACATACGTACATATATATGTGTGTACACACATCCAATAAGTAAATATAATTTAAATTTTTTTAGATTAAAAATGGTATTTTTTTGTTTGTTTGTTTTCGTGTATGTATGTGTACCATGTGCATGCCTGGTGCTTGTAGAGGTTAGAAGAGGGTGTCAGATCTCCTAGAGCTGGAGATACAGGTGGATGTGAGCCATCTCATGTGGACTGGGAGCAGAACTTGGGTTCTCTGCAAGAGCAACAAGTATTCTTAACTGCTGACCCATATTACTAGCCCCAACGTGTACTAAACACACAGAGAACTATTTATACTTACACAAGTAAGTGAAAGGCAAGAGCGAAATCTGAATTCTGTCTTAGATAATACTAAATGTCAAGTTCTGGTTTTGCTACTACACTAATTCATACCTTTGGATACGTTTATGGGCCAAGCCTGGTGGTGCACACCTTTAATCCCAGTAATTGGAAGGCAGCGGCAGGAATCTCAGAGTTTGAGCCAACTTAGTCTATGTAGCAAGGTCCAGGCCTTGCTACTCTTCCAGAGGACCCAGGTTCTCTTCTTGCACCATATGGCTTACAGCTGTTCTCCCTTCTGGCTTCTACTGGCACCAGGTATGCAGACGTTGTACATACATGCATGCCAGCAAAATATTTAAACATGTAAGATAAAAATAGATAATTTTTAAATTAAAAAAAAAGGTGTCACTCGGATGCCCTCTTCTGGTCTCTGAAAGGCACTAGGCAATCATGTGGTGCATATTTATTCATGTAAGCAAAAACCATAAAATAAAATAAAGGTACACAGTTAAAGAGGGATGAGAGAGGGAGCTGGAAAGGTGGCTTAGTGACTGAGCACTGGCTTGCTTCTCTTTGGAGGACCCAGGTTCCATTCCCAGCATCCTCATGGCAGTTCGTAACTATTTATAACTCAAGTCCAAGGGCATCTAATGTCCTCTTCTGGCTTCCATGGGCACAAGGCAAACATGTGGTACACAGATATACATGCAGGCAAAGTGCTCACAGAGAGAAATAAAAATAATTTAAAAATTTAGTAAAACGAGGTGGAAAGCGGAGGAGGAGGGGATGTAGCACAGTGGTGTGATGCCTGGCCAGCATGTGCGGGACCATAGGTCAGGCTACAGAGAGTGAGTTAGTAAACAAACGGGTATCTTTACAGCTTTTGTAAATGAGTCGTGGTCTTTAGATGATCTACGAATTAAACATGCTTTTGTGTTATGTTATGGAATTAACTGAATAAAATGGATTCAGGAGTTTTTATATGACTAATGGGTTTACTTATAATTTCAAAACATTTTTCTCTCTTGCTACTGTTTTCTTTTTCACTCAGTATGGGTAGGTCATTAGCTGCCTCCATTATGAAGTGTGGAGCTGGTTGTTCCTGTAATGCCAGGCTGGGGCAAGCCTTTTTTGATTACCTAGCAAGTTTGAAGCAAGTCTGTCTCAAATGAAAGTTAAATGAGTGCTTGTTCTGTTTTTCCTTTGTGGTAAATCGTGAATTTTAATCTATTTTTTTGCTGCTGTCCTATTTTGTCCTTTATTTGTGGTGTAGTGATATTAAAATGCTTAATATAATTATTGACTGTTTATTTCAGGGACACAGCAGGCCAGGAGCGATTTCACACCATCACAACCTCCTACTACAGAGGAGCAATGGGTATCATGCTAGTGTATGACATCACCAATGGTAAAAGTTTTGAAAACATCAGCAAGTGGCTTAGAAACATAGATGAGGTAAGACCTAGCAGGTGCATAAACCCTCTCCCCTTAACCACCTCAGTAGTTTATCTTAAAATTTTGTTCAATAGTTCTGTATCTACAAGATAATAAGAATTACCAGTGGTTTTTATGATGCTTTTTTCTAAATTATTTGTTTCTTACTGAATTTTTATTGAATGATTTAATTTTTAAAATTTTATTACTAAGTTATAGAAAGGTTATATTGTTTCTAGACATTTTGAAATGTTTATGTATAAAGACAGTAAATCTTAACCAAAAGGAAACAGTGCCAAATGCATGTGAAGCTAACAATTTTGTGTAAGCTGAAATTACATATCAAAGCATATCTGTTCATTGCTAGAGCTTTGAGACTTCCTGTTGGAATTGTTATTCACACTGTATTGCTGTCCTTAACATTTACATTTCACTAGGACTGACTTTTTAAAGCATGCTTTAGCTGGATATATGAAGCAGGGTAAACTACCTGGCTGTAGAAATACTCATGGAAAGGTGCTTTGGCCCAAAGATGTTAGTTAGCCTTAGCCGAATTCTTGGGAGGCTTAATCTCATGTTCCTTCTCTAAAACAAGGAGATATTTGTGTGAGGTATGCTGGTGTATGTGCATGTGTGATATAGGGCCATGCATGTTAGGGTATACATGTGGGGGCCAGAAGACAACTGATTCATGGTACCAGGCTGACACAGCAAGCCCCCCCCTCGCGCCCCCCCCCCCCCCCCCACCTGCCTCTGCCTCTCAAGTGCTGGGATTAAAGCCACCATTACCTGGCTCACAGCAAGCATCTTGATCCACTGAATCATCTCATTGGCTTGAAGCTCTGTATGTGGTTTACGAGTATTGTCTGTTTTGTGGGTGGCCTTTTTAGTGTCTTTTGAGAGAGGTCTCATCTCAGACTGGCCTTGAGCTAAAGTCCTCCTGCCTCTTGCAGTTTATGTACTGCTAGGGAGTGAACTCAGGGCTTCCTGTGTAGTAGGCAGGAAGTCACCAAGTGAGCTAGCTGCAGTCCTGTTCACTTTTTTTGCATACTTGGAAAGCAGGAAAGAAAAATGAGGTCACCTGTCACCTGATGGGACATGAGTTGAGAATGCTGCTCCATTCCCAGAGTCTGTGTGAAATTCTGCCAAATTACTGCCAACATAGTAAAGTTTACTGTGTAGATTCCCTACAAGGAGAGACTTTTCTGTATGAAGACATTCCCATTAAAGGATTTAAAATAATAGTGACCCATGTTTAAGGTCTTGGCATATATGAGGCATATCAAGTATAGCCTTCCTCCTTTCCCAGGTATTAGCTTGTAATTTTCTGGAAATTTTACAACTTAAACTTCATTTACAATGAAAATGTCTTAGCTCCCTGTACAATGCTTATGATCTGTGGTTTTACCTTACCAGTCTGTAATTGTATCCAGTGTGTCTCAGCAACCACCCTATGATGTGATGTCATTTACAGAAAAGGGGGGTGGTAATAGGTGGAAAGTCCCATCAAAAAATCCCAGGCATGGCGATGTATGCCTTTAATCTCAGCACTTGGGAGGCAGAATCAGGCAGATCTCTATGAAGTTCGAGGCCACCAAAGCTACTAAGTGAGACCTTATCTTAAAAAAAAAAATATTAAGGGCTGGAGAGATGGCTCAGTGGTTAAGAGCATTGCCTGCTCTTTCAAAGGTCCTGAGTTCAATTTCCAGCAACCACATGGTGGCTCACAACCATCTGTAATGAGGTCTGGTGCCCTCTTCTGGCCTGCAGACATACATAGAGACAGAATATTGTATGCATAATAAATAAATATTTAAAAAAAATTAAAAAGCCACAAATGATATATATAATGGTTGCTACGATCTTAAATGTAACTCTTTTTTTAAAATTATTTATTTATTTATTATGTATACAATATTCTGTCTGTGTGTATGTCTGCTGGCCAGAAGAGGGCACCAGACCTCTTTACAGGTGGTTGTGAGCCACCATGTGGTTGCTGGGAATTGAACTCAGGACCTTTGGAAGAGCAGGCAATGCTCTTAACCACTGAGCCATCTCTCCAGCCCTTAAATGTAACTCTTGAATCATGCCCACAGTTGGCTGGACACAGTTCTTTCCCCAAGTGCCTCATTTTCTACTAACTTCTGTGCTTAAGTATATGTTAAAAATCTCTTAATAAACTTCTGTTTTGTTTTTCACACTCATTTGTCCTGGATTCTCTCTTTTTAAACAATTTTTTTTCTTTACTTATAGAAATATACCTGTATGAGTAAATACTGTGTGTGTGTGTGTGCGCGCGCGCGCGCGCGTGCATGCGCCCACTGATGCCAGAAGAGAGTATCAGATACCCTGAAGCTCAAGTTACAGGTGGTTGTTGTGATTGACCTGGTGTGGGTGCTGGGAACTGAACTTGTGTTGTCTGGAAGAACAGCAAGTGCTATTAGCTGCTGAGCCATCTCCAGCCCAAGATGAGAGAAGCTGTTTTGCCAGGTTATGCTGCAATTCTTTTCTGCAGTGAAATTAATGCTACCCCTTGGTTGCACAAACGTATTGGTTTAGATTTTTTGATTGTTTGGTTTTGGTTTGAGTCTTTAAGTCGGGGTCTCACATAGCCTAGGCTAGCCTTAGCTCTCTGATCCTCCTCTCATCTCTGCCTCCCAAGTGCTAGGATTACAGGTATGATCTACCCCTCCTTTTTTTTTAGATCTGCGTGTATGAATGTTTTGCCTACACATTTGAATGTGTGCCATTTGTATGCCTAGTGCCATGGGTCTCAAAAGGGGCCTCAGGTATCCTGGACATAAGAGTTACAGATGTGTGTGAATCACCATGTGGTTGCTGGGAATCAATCTGACTTCTCGGCAAGAGCAATAAGTGCTCTTGGCCAGTTCTCCCCCCAGGCTTAGGTTTAATTTGCTGAATGAAGAATTTTTTAAACCTTATTTATATATAGTGTTCTACCTGCATGTATACCTATAGGCCAGAAGAGGGCACCATATCTCGTGATTGGTGGGAATTGAACTCAGAACTTCTGGAAGAGCAACCAGTGCTCTTCTGAGCCATTTCTGCAGCATGAATGAAAAATTTTTAATGCTCTTTTGATTTGTAAAAATTCCGGGGGGGGGTACTGAGAAGCAAGTGTCAGCTGTTTTTTTAGGTATTTTCTTTTTCTTAGCTTTGGTATAGATAATTCGGTGGTAATTAGGAAGAAAGGAAACTTGAGCCCATGTGTGGGTCTGTGTCCCTGCCCTTAGACATGCATGCCACACACACAGATACATGAAAAAGAACATGAGTTTAAGAAACATAACTGTCATATTTAGAAAATATTGTCATAATTTATGTCAGTGTGCAAAAGTAAACTTTTATCCTGTTTCAGCATGCCAATGAAGATGTGGAAAGAATGTTACTAGGAAACAAGTGTGACATGGATGATAAGAGAGTTGTACCTAAAAGCAAGGGAGAGCAGGTAAGAATGAGCCGTGGTGGTGACAGCTCTGACCGAGTGGCTGTGGCACTGCTGTGGTCACCGGGCAGGTCTACCAGGCCTTACATGAAAGTGCTTGTTGGAAACAACAGCTTGTCCTCTGAGAAAATACTTTCTACTGCATAACTAACATGGGGGCAGGGCCACATCTGTGCCTTGTAGTTACTCTGTGTAAGCTATACAGAAAAGCAAGTCAGTGATGGTTTTTGTTGCAGTTGTTTTAATCTTAGAAGTTAATGAAATGTGTCAGTTATTAAGATTCTGACAGCTGATAGCTAAGACAGGCAGGTGAAATTCAGTACATCATGCCAAACTTCTAACATAGTTCTGATTTAGAGTATCTGAGATGAACCCCTACGGTGGAGAGGGCTGCTTTTATTACCTAGTTCTCTTTTTAAGGTCTTGACTCATAAAAATGGTCTGTGTTACATGTTCTAGTTGGTACCCTAGCTTCAGAGTAAAGTTGTTATCTCCTCTAAAATGTTACTGCCACTAGTTGGCAGTCCATATTTACAGTTGCATGACGTTATTTTGCTTCTATTTTAGATTGCAAGGGAGCATGGTATTAGGTTTTTTGAGACTAGTGCAAAAGCAAATATAAACATCGAAAAGGCGTTCCTCACATTAGCTGAAGACATCCTCCGAAAGGTAAGTTCCTTTCTGCACTGACACTTTTGAATTTTTTGACTTGGTGATAGTGGTAGTGGTAGTTTTTGTTTTTGTTTGTGAGAGGATCTTACACGTACCTCTGGCTGGTCTGCTACTCTTGTTCCTTCTGTCTTAGCTTTATGGATGCTGGGATTACTCCACTACTTTCTGTTCTTTGTTTCTTTAAATATAGTATTCACATAGTTTGAGTTTTGGTGCTATTGTTTCTAAAAGATCACCTTTTATCACTATTTGACTCTCCAGAATGAACTAAGGAACTTAAAGTTACATGTCTAGAAAACATGTGGCAAGGACCGGAGAGATGGCTCAGAGGTTAAGAGCACTGGCTGCTCTTCAGAGGTCCTGAGTTCAAGTCCCAGCAACCACATGGTGGCTCACAGCCATCTGTAATGGGATCTGGTGCCCTCTTCTGGCATGCGGGCATACATGGAGGCAGAATGTTGTATATACAATAAATAAATCTTTTTTTAAAAAAAAAAAAGGAATGATGAGAGGGGAGAAGCACACCAGTTGGCTATTCAAAACAAAAGGTCAGCCCTGAAAACATGCATAAATAACATCATACAGACTGAGCAGGTTATATTTAGGAATAGATTAATGAAAAAAGAGACCATGGGGCGGTTTGGAGGAAAGAAAAGAGAGAAATGATATAATTATATTATAATCTCAAAAAAAAAAAAATAGAAAACATGTGGCAACATGGAAGAGGAGGCAGTCAGTGGTCGTGTTGGTGTTCACTACCTGGTCTCTGTTTCACACGGCTCCCCGTACAACTCCCTGTGGTCGGTGTGATGTTGGTGATGAAACCTGCAAAAAGAAGCAAAATTGGGGCTGAGAGTGTAGATCAGTGTCAGCCTGCAGGTTGCAACCCCTTTAGCAGAGCTCTATCTCCAAAAGTATTTACATTACAGTTCATAACAATAGCGGAATTACAGCTGTGAAGTAGCAATGAAAACAATTTTGTGGTTGGGGTCAGCACAGCATAGGAAGGCTGAGAACCTCTGGTCATTCGTGGAATGATAGATGTGGAAGGCCCTAAATTCAATCTCTAGCATTCAGAGAATGAGGGAAGTGTAGTATAAATATATGAAGGCTATTTTTAGTGTGCTGGGCAGCAAAAAGCAGGTTAGAGCCAAGCATGATGGCACATGTCTAATCCCATCACTTAGGAAGATGAAGCAGATCGATCATATGTTGAGGCCAGTCTGGGTAATAAAGAAAGAGATCCCATCTCAAATTTTAAAAAAAGGTCCAGTGGGGCTGGAGAGATGGCTCAGTGGTTAAGAGCATTGCCTGCTCTTCCAAAGGTCCTGAGTTCAATTCCCAGCAACCACATGGTGGCTCACAACCATCTGAAATGCGATCTGATGCCCTCTTCTGGCCTGCAGATAGACACACAGACAGAATATTGTATACATAATAAATAAATAAAATATTTAAAAAAAAAAAGGTCCAGTGAAAGATAATGGTTTCATTTAAAAAGATTATATGATACCAAACAGATAATATTTCATATAGCAAAGGTTACATGTATCAAAGGAAGATCTGGAAAGGTAGGTTTTTAAAAAAATCTTTAAATTTGTGTATGTTTTAAAGTGCTGTTTTTGTTTTGTTTCTTAAGCATTAATTGTTTGGCTGAGAACGCAGCTTGGTGTCAGAACACGTCTTTGTCATGCTTGAGGCTCTGGGTTCTCCACTGGCGTAGTCTGCATAGTTTCAGGCCAGCCAGGATATGCAATAAGATAACCTTATCTCAGAAAAAAAGAAGAAAATTATAGCTCTTTTATACTTGAAAATGCCATGGAAACCTACTTTGTAAGTTAATCTGTTGAAAAGATGAGAAGGAATGTTTTAAAGCCAAGTGCATTGGCACACTCTTTTAATCACAGCATTTGGTGGCTGGGACAGAATTGCATAGTGAGTTCAAGGCTAGCCTGCATACCACAGTGAGATCCTTTAAATTTAAAACCAAAAAACTGCTCAGCATAATGGTGCGCACTTTTAATTCCAGCCTGATCTACGGAGCAAGTTCCAGGACATTCAGGGCTATATACATAGTGAGACCCTGTCTCAGTAACATCATCATCATCATAATTCCCCAAATTTAAAGAGTCCTCTGTTCTGTTGGGTTAGTGCCCTTTTCCTGGCCGAGAGCCAGATTAAAGTCTGCTTCTTAAACTGAATTCATATTGCGACTCTCAAGTGTGTTACCAAGAGATGCCCCTTTGTCAAGATCTACATGGATCTCGCTTAAGTGAGAGAAAGCTGGACTGAGATGCAGGAATAAACCTGAGTCACACCCTGGGAACCAGAGTTCCTGGAGAAGGTGAACTCCTGTGCAGTTGTGTTTTCTTGGTGTGGCCTATTTGAGTTGCCTCTTTATTTTCTGTGTATTTTCCTTAAAAGCTGTTCAAGGAGTAAAGGCAGTGGTCAGGAAGCTCATGGGGTTTGGACAGTCTTATTAGTCTGCACCTTGGTTCCCTGATGTTTACAGGTACAAGCCCATCTTGAGACAGCAAAAATAAGTCAGACAGGATTCTCACTTCAGGTTTATTAGATGTTCTGAGGGCTCCTGGATTTTCCCTTGTTCTGCTAAAGATCTTCACTTTTAAATTATTTCATGAAAGCTGAGTTCTCAGGCACACCTTAGCCTTTAAAGTTCTGTTTATGATGTTCTAAGAATCATATTCAGGATGTTAGAGAAAGCAGAATGATATGATGGAGAAAGCCACTCCTAAGAGTTAACAGTCAACATTTTGGTATGTCCTTGGAGCTTTTAGAAAGTTTTGCCCACCCAAATTGCATTTTGTCCCTCTCCTCTTCCACTTACTCATAATTGAGATTGCCATTTTGTTTGTTTTTCAAGACAAGTTTTTCTGTGTAGCCCTGGCCATCCTGGAACTTGTTTTGTAGACCAGATTGGCCCCGAACTCACCAGAGATCCACCTGCCTCTGCCTCCCAAGTTCTGGGACTAAAGACATGCCCCACCACCATGAAGATGGCCTTGTTTAAAGCACTGGTACAGTAATATTAACAATTCAAATTGTTTTTGTCTGAAAAGGCAAATAACTGAACAGAGCAAGGCTTTGGTGTCCCTAGTGTCAGATGTGATCTAACAATGGTTTTTGTGAGTTATAAATTACTATGTTTTCAGTTGGAGGGGCAGGGTTTGCACAGGTTCCACAGCACACTTGTGGGGCTTAGAAACAGCTTGTAGGAGTTGGTGCTGTCCTATTTTAATGTCCCAAGGATCAAACTCAGTCATGAGGGTTAGCAACAGACAGTTACACACTGAACTATCTTGCTTGCCTTTCAAAACAAAACAACAGATCTTGCTGTGTAGCCCAGTTCTTCATTTTCTGCCTTCTACTTTCTGGGATTACAAGGATGTGCCACCTCACCTGGCTTAATGATCCTAAATACTAAGTACTAATAGTTGAGGGCTAAGAGACGCCAAACCTGTTCAGAAGAGTTAGTTAGGCCGGGCAGAGGCAGGCGGATCTCTGTGAGTTCGAGACCAGCCTGGTCTACAAGAGCTAGTTCCAGGACAGGCTCCAAAGCTGTAGAGAAACCCTGTCTCGAAAACAAAAAACAAACAAACAAAAAAAAGGAGTTAGGCAGGGATGGTTTGAAATGCTTTATAGTAAGTATTGCCCAGAGATATCTGTCACTCTTCACAGAAGAAACACCAACTAAAGGACAACCAGAAAGAGTTTCCAAGTTGAGACTTTCATGGGGAAGGGACAAGCTTCTCGTGTGACTGTTGCCTTTTGTTGTGTAACTGATATTGATGTGATTCTTCCCGTTGAGTCTGTTTTCATCCAGGCCAGTGTTTCCTCATGGCTTGCTTCCTTGTGTTGTTGCAGACCCCTGTAAAAGAACCCAACAGTGAAAACGTAGACATCAGCAGTGGAGGAGGCGTGACGGGCTGGAAGAGCAAATGCTGCTGAGCACTCTCCTGTCCATCTGTTGCCATCCACCATCCGTTTCTCTTCTCGCTGCAAAATAAAACACTCTGTCCATTTTTAACTCTAAACAGATATTTTTGTTCCTCATCTTAACTATTCAGTCCACCTATTTTATTTGTTCTCTCATCTGTGACTGCTTGCGGACTATTATAATTTTCTTCAAACAAAAAAATGTATAGAAAAATCATGTCTGTGACTTTATTTTCAGATGTACTTGCTCAGCTCACCACTGCACTTCAGTTGTATTATAGTCCAGTTCTTATCAACATTAAACTATAGCAATCATTTCAACTCTATTCTGCAAAATTGTATAAGAATAAAAGTTAGAATTAACAGTTTTATTTTGTACAACAGTGGGATTTTCTGTCATGAATAATGTGCTTGAGTCCCTATAATCTGTAGACGTGATAGCAAAGAAACAAAAGCCAGGAAAACACTCATTTTCGCCTTGAATCTGTATGTGGGGTTAATTTTGTCCTGTGCCTTATGTGGAAAGGAACTTCTTTGGTTTATCTTTTTTTTGTTTTGGTGGAAGCATGTGCAGGAGACATTTCATCCCAACATAAACCTGTTCAGATGCTCGCGGTGTGCTCGGCTGTAACTCTGACAGTAGTTAACTGAGGACAAAGGGTAATGCAGAAATGATACTTGATTTGCAGTCTCGTTTCCAGTGGCCTTGATACTTACACCGATTCCTGCCACCAGGTCCCCTGGCCACTCTGTCCCTGCGTCTCATCTTTCTGCATGCTGCTTTGTTTGCCCCACTACTCCTGGTGTGAGTTATTTAAAGATGAAAGGTTTGTCGAGTTTAACATAAAGCACTGATTTACCTTGCTACGTAAATGGAAAGATAAATTCTAACTGCCTACTATCAGATGTCAGTTAATCGGTGTTGGCCCCTCATTTACTCTCTCTCCTAAACCTGTCCCGCTGTCTGACTTCTGTTCCTCTCCCTCCCTTTGCCCGCCCTTCCTGTCTATCCACTGAGTTTATGAAATGGAAGAGTTAATTGCATGCACTAGTGTTTGGAGGGTGTTGTGGTTTGTCTTTCTAATTAGGTATATATCCTATTCACTTTCCTAGAATAAACTTCTTAACCTGAATTTGAGTAGTCTCCACTCTGGCAACTCCTCCAGCAGTTTCATAGCCCAGGAAAGACTGGTTTTGAAATAAATGTGAAGAACAGGAAGGAGGAGTGGATCTTAGTGATGTTTGCCAAATATATTGAGATTTGGCCTTTGAAGAACACTTCAGTGTTAAGTTGTCTTTACTGTAAGATTTAGAAATACATTATAATATTATTAATTTCAAGTCCTCTCTTCCCATCCTCTCAGAAAACTCTTAAGACCATGGACTTTTAAAGACTACAAAGGACAGCGAAAGGCTTCTCACATGAAGCTGAGATAGAGCTCTGGCTTTCTGACCCTCGCCTCTCTTCCTCTTTCTAGTTTGGCTCCATTGCTTCTCATTAGGACAGGGTAGGCTAAGTTCCCTATGCTGCTAGCATCCTAAGATGATACCTTTGTGGAAATAATTGTGAATAGCATGATTCATTTCCAGCAGAGGCTGAGTTTAGGACAGCAGCTTCCATTGAAAAGAGTTCTGTGACACGCATCTTAATGACCTCTTGGCTCACATAAACAATATAGGGACATATCTGCTAAGAGACCCATGAATTTTTCAGATAGTGCCCTGAAGACAGTTTTATATGCCTCACTGGTGGCTCTTAGTCCCCCCCCCACACACACACTTGACTTTATCATTGTTTACTAGTAAAAAGCAGCATTGCCAAATAATCCCCGTTTTTCCACTCTGAAACATGCAATGTTTAAGCTTTTCAAGTTGTAGGTCAAACCTGCTGTCGTTAAGTCCTTGCTGTTTGTGTTGCTTCCCTTTATCTGGAATGTGGCAGTCGCCGCTTTACTTTCAACCCTCTTTAATTCTTAATTCAGTGACTTAAGGTTTGGAGCTACACACTGGGATTTTGGCTAACAGACTGACAGTTTTGTTGTTTGCATAATTATAATTGGCATTGTACAGAGAAAGGATATGGCTACCTTTTGTTAAATCTGCACTTTCTGAATATCAAAAAAGGGAAATGGAGTATAAATCAATTTTTGTATAATCTGTTTGAAACCTGAGTTTTATTTGCTTACTATTAGGGATTTGTCCCCTTTCTGTAAGTCTCCTGGGATCCTGTGTAGAAGCTGTTCTCATCAAACACCAACAGTTCAGTCCATTCTCTGGTACTAGCTACAAATTCGGTTTCATACTCTACTTAACAATTTAAATAAACTGAAATATTTCTAGATGGTCTACTTCTGTTCATATAAAAAGAAAACTTGATTTCCAACTGTGTGGTTTGGTTTTCATTTATTTTTAGAGTTGGAGGGTTGCTTCTGAAAACAACACAGGAGAGCATCCTGTTGAGCTTGGTGAAGATAGGAGGGAAATGGTTTTGTCAGCATTTGGGAGAACTGTAGAGCAAACTTCTAAACCACGAGGAGCTCTGGGACATAAGGCGAAGTCATCCTGATTGTAGGATGACTGCCCTGGTCCTCTCCAGCTCACACTAGTTCTGTGTGCCAAGGGCCGAGTTGGAAGCAGTGTTGACCCAGGGCACCCAGATAGGCTCTCGGTCCTGCAAGATGGTGCAACCGTGTTTAGACAGCCTCAGGAACCACGGCTTGTCCTTGCCCGAGTGTCGGCAAAAACAGTGCCTAACCCCATGGTAAGCCTGGTCAGTAAAAGAGTATGGCTGCTTGTCTCTGCAGAAGAATCATGCACAGATGCTCACATGTAGTTTCTGAGAGTCTGAGTGTTTTCAACGCTGCCCCGCCCCTTTCTTCGTGACTCCCTGCTAGTTGTAGGAGTTCCACAGCTGCCTGAGGGCCTCCAGGCTCCCAAGCTGAGTAGAGGTGAAGGCAGGGCGCGGCACAGTATACGAAACACAGAACGAGCTGCTCCAGCTGGACTCTTGTCTGCCCTTCCTCCAAGAATGGACTGGTTGGACATCCAAGGGAAGCCGAGGTAACTGGTGTGCTGGGAGAGCTTCAGCGGCGAGTCACAGCCCTCTGTGCTCTCACACTAACGGGAGCCAGTCACGTGGTTGGCTCCTAGTGGTCTTGGGGGGGTGGTGGCAGGTGAGAAAGGCCCTTGCAGAGCAAGTCTGGGGCTTGAGGACTGAAGTCTCAGGTCTCATAGTTTAGGCAGGGGTGAGGCCCTCTGTCTGCGGCTACTGATTCCAGCGGTGGATACTGCTGAAGGGAGCTCCCTGTCAGGGCAGAAGCCTTAGACAGAAGGAACCCACATCTTTGTCTCCCAAGAATTCCCTGCCAGTAACCTGGGGCTTCTCATTTTACTGCATTTTGCTGGAAGCCTCAGGAGAAGATCTAATTTATTAAGACCAGCTGACTTCTGATTGGATGTGGGCACACAAATAAGGTGAGACTTAGTGAGGTCAAGAAAAAAGCTGTCAGACTGGACTTCCCGCTGGCTGTCAAATGGGAGGTGCTACAGCAGAAGTTGGGGTCAGGGTGGGAGGGTTGCTGAGATTATACACAAAAGCCACAGCTGTTTTTTTTTCTGTTAATTTGTGTGGATCTATATGTGCCCATGCATGTGGGTGCCTGAAGAAGTCACAGAACATCAGATCTGGAGCTGCAGTTACAGGAGACTGTGAGCCGCCATGTGTTTGCTGGGAACTGAGCTAGGGGCCTCTGCAGGAGCAGCAAGCACCCTTAACTTGCAGGCCGCCTCTCTAGTCCCTTTTTTGTTTTTGTAAAGCAGTACTGGGATCAAACCCATTTCGTGCAAGATAGGCAAACACTTTACCAACTGGGACTGTAGCCCCAGTCCCTACAATAAACTTTTAATTCTTGTATATTATATTCCTCCCTTTCCTCCCAGTCCCTCCCCTACCCCTCCTCTCTCCTAGATCCAAGCCTCTGTTTCCCTCAAAAAAGGGCAGACCTCCCAGGAATGTCAACCAGATATGCCTTATCAATTCCCAGCAAGTCCAGGCTCTTCCCCTCATAGTAAGGCTGCACTAGGCAACCCAGTAGGAGGAGAAGGGTCCTAAACGCTGACAGAAGTCAGAAACAGTCCCCACCCCCACCGCTGGGAGCCCTACAAGAACACCAAACAGCATATATGCGGAGGACCTGGGTCAGACCATACAGGCTTCTTGATTGTTAGTACAGTCTGTGAACCCCTATGAGCCCTGCTTAGTTGATTCTGTGGGCCATGGTCTTTTTTTTTTTTTTTTTTTTTTTTTTTTTTTCCCCCGAGACAGGGTTTCTCTGTGGTTTTGGAGCCTGTCCTGGAACTAGCTCTTGTAGACCAGGCTGGTCTCGAACTCACAGAGATCCGCCTGCTGGGATTAAAGGCGTGCACCACCACCGCCCGGCTTTGTGGGCCATGTTCTTGACCCCTCTGGCTTCTATAATCCTTCCTCCCCCTCTTGGGCAGTACAATAAATAATTTTTTTAAAAAAAAAATCGTCATTACATTTATTTGTGTGTACATGCCAATAAATACTTTTTAAAAATCTGTTATTTGTGTATGTTTATGTGTGCGCACTCCAGTGTGTCACAGCATGACATGGAAACCAGAGGACATCTTTTGTAGGTCAGTTCTCCTTGTGGGTCCTGGGGATCAAACTCAGGTCATTAAGCTGGGTGGAAAGCTCTTTTACCTACCCACTGAGCTCCTCACTGGCCCAGTAGACACTTCTTGCAAAGCCAGGCCAAGAAGATCAAATGTGTAGTCTGCTTCCAAATGCCACATTGCAGGAAATATGAGGACAGGAACAGATCAAACCACATTAATCTAAACCCAAGTTGGCAAGAGGTCATAGGACTTTTGACCCAGCCTCTCCCGTAATTGCATTGTAATGAGAAGAAAAAGGTAAGCAAATGAAACAGGAATGCCTTTAGCATTTAGAAGCTGGGCAGTGGTGGAAGACACCTTTAATTCCAGCAATCGAGAGCTGAATATTTGGTGCCCAGTTGGTAGAGGTTTAGGGGAAGGACCAGGGGCTGTAGCCTTAGGGAAGGAAGTGTGTTACTGTGGTGTCCTTTGAGATCTTAGAAGCCCACACCATTCCCAGTTAGCTCTCTACCTCATGCTTGTGAATCAAATATGGAAACTCAACTACTGCTCCAGGGCCGTGCCTGCTGCCATGCTCCCCACGATGATGGCCATGGACTCTAATTTGTCTTATAATTGCCTTAGTCAGGCCGGCGATGGTGGCGCACACCTTTAATCCCAGCACTTGGGAGGCACAGGCAGGCAGATCTCTGTGAGTTTGAGGTTGGCCTGGTCTACAAGAGCTAGTTCCAGGACAGGCTCTAAAACTACAGCAAAACCCTGTCTCCAAAAAAAAAAAAAAAAAAAAAAAAAAAAAAAAAAAAAAAAAAAAAAAAAAAAAAAAAAAATTGCCTTGGTGTCTTAGTGTGGCAATAGAAAAGTAACTGAGCCACTCCCTGGTATAAAAGTTTAATGCCCATCCATGACTGGTAATGCAGCTTGGTAAAAGTGCTTGCCTCCCATGCACAAGGTCCTGAACTCAATCCTCAACCCCATAAACCAAGTGTGATGGTGAATGCCTGTACCCTTGGCTACAGAGCCAGTTCAAGGACAGCCTGGGCTACTTGAGACACTGGCTTAAAACCAGCCAAACAAGAACAAAATTTGGGCTGGAAAGATGGCTCAGAGGTTAAGAGCACTGGCTACTCTTCCAGAGGACCTGAGTTCAATTCCCAGCAACCACAGGGTAGCTCACAACCATCTGTAATGAGATCTGGTGCCCTCTTCTGATATGTAGGCATACGTGCCAGCAGCATATTGTATGCAAAATAAATAAATCTTTAAAGAACGAACAAAATACACAGACAAACAGACACACAGTTACACCCAGCCCATCTGAAGAAGAATGCTGGGTTAAGACTCAGGTACTAGCTGTACGGATTTTTTGTTGTTGTTGTTGTTATTTGTTTTGTTTTAACTTCCTTTGTGATTCCCCCTAGGCAGCCAAATTCATGAGCTGGCCTTCAAATTATATGCCTTGGGACCTCCTAGGAGCTTGTTAGAAACAGGCTTGCTCTTGAGCTTCTGCCCAGTCCCAACTCTCTAGAGCCCACTCCCATTCTGGAGAATGCTGTTTCTTCAATAAACTGCCTGTCTCCATCACAAAATGAAAGAAAGAAGAGAGCCCTAAGGAAAATCTTAGGGATAGGCATGCCCTAAGTGGTAGAGTGAAGGTCCCAGGCTTGGTCCCCCTCCCTTCCAGAAAAAAAGGGGTGTGAAATATAGAGTCTCAATACAACTAGAGCCCAAGTTTAAGCAACAGCGTAAATGAGTGTGGCCTGTATTGGGAAGGGCTGGCCTGCGGTGTTTCTCCATGGCTGCCATTGAGGAAAGCACACTGTAGCCTGCGTGTCATCTGGCAGGCACTGTGACGTCCTCAGTTTCAGTTAACTGTCTTAGATTTTGTCCTTCCCGTTCCTGATTGCAGTCCACCACTGAGGGTAGTCGGGGCAGAAAGGCCAGCAGCTAGTCAGTCACATCGTGGCCAGTCAAGGGCAAGGAGAAATGAGTAAGTATATCCATGTTGCCCGCTGGCCTTTTTTATTCTCAGCTAGCTTTCTTCTGTTTTATGTGGTTCAGGATCCCTTGCCTAGAGAATGGTGTCACCCACAATGGAGTTTGTCCACCTCCATCCATCTAAAATCAAGACAACTCCCACAAACATTCCCCTAGACCAACCTAACTAAGGTGCTCTTTCCAGGTGGCTCGAGGTTGTATCAAGTTGACAATTAAAAAAAAAAGCACAGCAAATATATATATTCCTTTGAGATAGTGTCGTATGTAGCCCAGGTTGGCCTTGAATTCACTGGGTAGCCACTTGAATTCCTGATCCTCTCTCCTCCACCAGCTCATTTGTGGTGAGATTACAGACGGGCACCACTTCGTCAGGCTGCCCAGGTCGGCCTTGGATTCTTACACTCAACTCGCCCTTCCTTCTCAGCCTCCCAAATAGCTGAGGCCGTGAGCACGAGTCCCTGCACCCTGCTTGCATTTCTTTTAATGCAGCTTCAATTATAACTCAAAAAGTACTTTAAAATCCAAGCTGCAGTCTGGCCAAGCTAACTCCTGCCAGTTAGTTGCTGGACAAATTAGTTGACTCAGTGCCCTTATCTCTAAAGGGGCCAGAGGAACAGCTCAACGGGTAAGGGTGCTTGCTGCCAAATCTTATGACCCGAGTTTGATTCCTGGGACTCACAAGTTGGAGGGAAATAACCAACTCTTAAAGTTTGTCCTCTGAACTAGGCATTCACTTGCATTCATTTATGCACACACTCAAGATAAACGTAAAATAAAGGGTGATCTAGAAAGTCCCTTTCTATTAGACCCAATCGAATGGAAATATTCTTCAGTTCTGAGAGCTCCTTGCTTGACACACAAGATTCATAACTCCAGTTTTTCTGAATTGACCGGGTCTTGTCACTGTGGGGTGGGATGTATGAGGATGTGGGGACTATAAAATTAACCGTAGAGCCAGTTTGCCACCTGGTGGTCATTTTGGTAACTGCGGTTCCAATGCCCAATTCTCAATGAAACATTTCCCTTAAACCAGCAGTTTTCAACCTTCCAATGCTGTGACTTAATACAGTCTCTCGTGTTGTGGTGACCCCAACCATAAAATGATTTTCGTTGCTACTTCATAACAGTGGTTTTGTTACTGTTATGAATTGCAATGAAAATACTTGTGTTTTCTGATGGTCTTAGGTGACCCCTAAGGGTCATTTGGTCCCCAGGTTGAGAACCACTGCCTTAAACACTTTGAAGGAAGAGGCTGGAGAGATGGCTCAGCGGTTAAGAGGACCTGGGTTTAATTCCCAGCACCCACATGGCAGCTCACAATGGTCTGTAACTCCAGTTCTAGAGGACCTGACACCTTACACCAATTCACATAAAGTTAGAGAAGTAGTATATGTATTTATTATTTATATAAAAACCAACACCTTGAGGATTTAGGGTATGTGTATCAAGTTGGACAAACACTCTGCCAGCTAAGCCACACCTCCCAAATGCTGGGATTATGGGGTATGCACCACCAGCCCCATCCTGGTCAGTTCTTCATGCTAACGGAAAAGAGTAAGTCTTTTTCTTTTTTTTTGGCAGCAAATCTTTTTATTAATACAACAACATTAGGTTCTACCCTAGGACCTATGACTTCCAAGCCATGGATCTTTAATCAAACTCACTTGTATTCAAGGTATTAATTTCTACCTATGGAACAAGTCTCAAAGTCAATACAAAATCAGTTGTTTATCCCTTCGGCCTTCCAACCAATATTGCATCAGTGGGCATATCTTGCCTGGCAGCTTAGCGCTGCAGCATGTAAAGTTTCCTACTGGCTAATAACGGGAATATCTTTTATACCCAACATGTATTTTAAAAGAAAGGTTCTGCTATCACCTCCATCCCAAAGGGGAACCAGAAAGTGGGTAGTAAATCCAGCTGTTGGCTAACTAGTTGACCTTTTAATGTACTCATTGAACTGAGAATACAAGTTGTGGTAATTAAAGATTTCCATTCCTAAGAGGAGCCGAATGCCTGCCCATCGTCAAACAAACTGTGAAAAGCAACTGTGGAACCACTTCAGCTTTAGAGACCTCCCGAGGGGGAGTGAGCCACCGGAGTGCAGGCAGGCGAATGGAAAAGGCGGCCGGCCCATCCGGACAACTACATCGCTCGTGAAGATGGACAACTACATCGCTCGTGAAGGCGGTGAACGTACAGATCCAAACAGCAGGCTCTCAACGGCGCAGAACAGCAACAGGATATTCATGAGGAGCCCCAGGGAGAGCCTGTAAGCCTGAGACTTGGAAAGCTAAAGCAAGATCAGGGCTTCAGGACAAGCCCGGGCTACTCAGCGCCTGACCAGCTGGAGGATCCATCCAGGGTGACAGGGGGCCAGAGTCCTCATCCTCATCAAAGAATTCCTCTTCGTAGCGGAAAAGAGTGAATCTAACTAACAGGAAGGAGAGCAAAGGGTGCGGTGCTACATGGGTAAAGCAGGTAAAGGTGCCTGCACCAGGTCTGACAACCTGAGTTTGACACCTGGGACTCACATGGCGGAAGAAGAAGTCATCCAAACGCACACCATGACGTGTGCACTCGCACGTGTAGATATGCCACACATACGTAGATGCAACTTTAAATGAGAAAGCAAAGATGAAATCAAAGGTTAAAATTGGAGTAACTAGGAGCCAGGCATGGGAGCGCATGCCTCTAATTCCAGCATACAGGAGGCAGAGGCAGGCAGATTTCTGAGTTTGAGCCCAGTCTGGTCTACAGAGCAAGTTCCAGAATAGCCTGGGCTACACGGAGAAACCTTGTCTCAGAACACAGACAAATGAGCAGCTGGAAATCGGGAGGAAAGCAGGCGGTGTGCTATGGCCTGAGGTGACCAGGCGGGCCCTTTAAGAGGGTATTAGGTTGTGGGAGCTGGGCCTCCCTTACCAAAGGGAACAAGGTTGAAGAGAACTTTCTCTTTGCTCCGGCTTTCCACCACTTGAGGAAACAGCTGGACAGCTTCACCTTGAGCTCGAGTTCCCAGTCTCCAAAAATGAGAATACATTTCTGTTCTATATAATTACCCAGTCTGTGGTTTTTTTTTTTTTTTTTTTTTTTTTTTTTTTTTTTTTTTTTTTTTTTTTTTTTTTTTTTTTTTTTTTTTTTTTTTTTTTTTTTGGTTTTTCGAGACAGGGTTTCTCTGTAGCTTTGGAGCCTGTCCTGGAACTAGCTCTTGTAGACCAGGCTGGTCTCGAACTCACAGAGATCCGCCTGCCTCTGCCTCCCAAGTGCTGGGATTAAAGGCGTGCGCCACCACCGCACAGCAACGTAAAAATGAAAGAGTTGAGGGACATTAGTTTCAGGATGAGAAAGACATGGCACTCACACCACACACATGTAGTTTTTTTGTTTTTTGTTTTACTCTTTGGGGGCTCTGCCACCCAGCTCCCAAACAACTTGCACATGGAGGCTGATTATTACTTATAAATGGCCAGCCTTAACTTGGCTTGTTTCTAGCCAGCTTTACTTCAATTGTCCTGTCTATCTTTTGCTTTTTCCTTTCCTTAATGTCTGTATATCTTACTTTCCTCTTACTCTGTAGCTGGCTGGGTAGGCCCCTAGCATCCCTCTCGCCTTGTTCTCTTGCTCCTCCTTCCTTTTCTCTCTTTTTCTCCTTCTATTTATTCTCTCTGCCTGCTAGCCCCACTATCATTTCTCCTGCCTTACTATTGGCCGTTCAGTTTTCTATTGGACCAATCAGGTGTTTTAGACAGGCAAAATAGCACAGCTTCACAGAGTTAAACAAATGCAACATAAAACAAAGTACAACACATCTTTGCATCATTAAACAAGTGCAACACATCTTCTTTTCCCCCCAAGACAGGGTTTCTCTGTGTAACAGTCCTAGCTATTCTGGAACTTGCTCTGTAGACCAGGCTGGCCTCAAACTCACAGAGATCCATCTGCTTCTGCCTCCCTAGTGCTGAGATTAAAGGCGTGTGCCACCACTGCCCAGATGTAACACATCTTAAAATAATATTCCACAACACACACACATACAGCACACATTCATACAAATAACCTAGAAGATTACGTATGCCAAGAACTGTCTTTATGGCATTTCAGAACTGCAAGAAAAGGAGTTTTGTTATTGTTTTCTTGGAATGTTCTTACCCGTGTCACTGTCAAAGCTGGAGGACCACTGTGGGAGTCGGTTCTCTCCTTCCGCCACATGACTCCAGGGGTTGAGTGTAATCTCTGCGGCAAGTCCCCTAACTGCTGAGCCACGCCTGGAGTTGGCGTGCATGGGCAGCAAGGCTCCAACATGGAGCTCCAGCCCGAGACTATAGATGTGGAAGACAACATTGGGCCAGCGAGATGGCTCAGCACATGGTATCCAGGAAGAAGGGAGAGGGGCTGGGAACATGGCTCAGTCTGTGAAGCACTTACTGCTTGAGCACAGTGGCCCAAGTCCATCTCTAGCACACCTATGAAAGCCATATGCCGTGCTCAGGGTCAGTGAGAGGTCCTGCCAACAACTGAGGCAGGGCACAGAGGGCGTGGCTCAGTGGTAGAGCATTTGTCTAGCATGCATGTAGCTCTGGTATCAAAATATTTTTTAAAGATTCATTTATTTTATTTATGAGCGCTCTATCTGCATGGACAGCTTTACCACAGAAGAGGGCATCAGATTCCACTAGAGATGGCTGTGAGCTGCCATGTGGTTGCTACAAATTTGAACTCAGGACCTCCAGAAGAACAGCCAGTGCTCTTAACCACTAAGCCATCACCCCAGCCTCTTGAAAAAAATTTTAATTAATTGAAAAAATGTAAAACAAGGCCTCCTGTTGACAGAGGTTTCTGTCCCACCACGTCCCACATCTGTTTAGTCCCAAATAAACACACAGAGCCCTACATTAATTATAAACTGATTGACCTATTACATTGGGCTTCTTATTAACTCATAAGTTATATTAGCCCATAATTCTTGCCTGTGTTAGCCACATGGCTTGGTACCTTTTTTGCTGAGGCATTCTCCTCTTCTTTCCTCTGTCTCTGGATGACAACTGAGAACTGAACTTTCCTCTTCCCAGAATTCTCTTGTTCTGGTTCAGTTCCTGCCTTCAGTTTCTGATGTGGGATGTCTCTCCGTCTGCTGTGAATATGTTTTATTACCATTAGTTAATAAAGAAGCTGATTGGGCCAATAGCCAGACAGAATAGAGTCAGAGGCAGGAAATCCAAGAGAGATACAGGGAAAAAAAGGGCGGAGTTGAGGAGACATGAGGAGCCACTGGAGAAGCAATGAGACTACTGGTAAAATATAAAATAAAGAATAAAAGAAATGGGCTAATTTCAGTTGTAAGAGCTAGTTAATAATAATCCAGAGCTAATAGACCCAACAGTATGTAATTAATATTAAGCCTCAGAGTGGCTATCCAGGAACTAACAGGCAGGAGAGACACCTCCGGTTTCAAGTTCCTGCCTCCAGGTTCTTGCCTTCAGTTCCCACCTGGATCCCCTCAATGATGGACTATAGCTTGTAAACTAAAATAAACCCTTCCCTTTCCATATTGTTTTAATCACTGGTTTATCCCTGCAACAGGAAGCAAACTAGAATAGAAGACAAGTCACACATCTTTTTGTTGTTGTTGTTTTTGTTTTTTCGAGACAGGGTTTTGCTGTAGTTTTGGAGCCTGTCCTGGGACCAGCTCTTGTAGACCAGGCTGGCCTCCAACTCACAGAGATCCACCTGCCTCTGCCTCCCAAGTGCTGGGATTAAAGGTGTGTGCCACCACCGCCTGGCTAAGTTACACATCTTTATGAGTCTGGGGATGCACACTTGTACACACATCCCTTTAGAGCCGGAACACATTTATAACTGCACACGTTCCCTGCCCTCATTATCGTAGCTGCTATTTGTTTATTGTAAGAGCATCATTTAAGGTCTCCATACTTAGTAACCATCAACTGCCAGAAGCTTCTCAGCTGGGGATGGAGCTTCATGAGACCCTCTTCCAACCACACCAGAATGTACAGGTGACAACAGCTGAGTTCATGAGGACCACAGCCCCATCTTGCCCAGAGGACAGTGCTTCACAGCCGTCCTCTCGTCCTCTGGCTCACACACTCGTTCTGTCCCCATCTTTTGTAATGGTCCCTGAGAACCATTGGGAGGTGTGGGAGGCTGGTGTAGGTGTCCATTCGTGGCTGAATGTTCAATGGTCACTTATTCTTGGCACTCCGTCCCATCATGAGTCCCGCATTGTTGTCTACTGGGGTATAGACACGGATCTTTGGAAGGCAGCTGGACAATATGTCATCTCACAGGGCAGCAGTAGGTTCCCTTGAGACTGATACCCTCCCCCATCATAGCCACAGGCTTTTGACCAGACTTACAGCTGTTTTCTGTTTGTTTGAAATGAGGTCTCAGTGTAGCCCTTGAGCTCGATTGTCCTGCCTCTACCTCCGCTGGCGTTACGTGTGTGTGTGTGTGTGTGTGTGTGTGTGTGTGTATAGATAGCACTATGCCCTGTCTTAGTAGAGAGAGGAAGACAAACACAAAGGTATGCTGGGATTAAAGGTGTGACTTCACAGCGGTTCTGGGCTGTGTTTCGGTGTTGCCTGTGAGGCTAGAACTGTGACCCAAAAGACAAGGCCAAAGAAAGACATCCTATCAGCTGTCGGGTCCTATGAAGATGACTGTGAAGGAGGACTCCGCTAGCTCTAGAAATTTCCAGGAAAGACTAGAGCAGGACATTCAAGGTTGGTAGCTGCTACCTTCTTTTGCCCTTGCCTCCAGCCTCCCCTGCTTGGTGGTGGCAGGCACTGCGGCACACACACCAGGAAGAGCAATGGGCGAATTTGTTTTCCTCTGATTATATTTGTCTGTGTTGTGGGGTTTTTGTTTCTGGGGTGAGGATGATTCCATCCCCCCCCCCTTCTACTTCCTCTCCTGATTTAAATGACTTCGCCAGGACTTTAGCATCTGGAGTTCTTTGCTGTCCTCACCATGGCAAGTGAGGAACGTGAGCTGCCATGTGGGTGCTGGGAACCAAACCTGGGTCCCCTGAAAGAGCATCAAGTGCTCTTAACCACTGAGCGATCGCTCCAGTCCCATTATATTGATAGTTTTCAATCTAATCCTTGACAGACAGTGGTGGTGCATGCCCTTAATCCCAGCACTTGGAAGTCAGAGGCAGGTGGAGTTGTGAATTTGAGGTTAGCCTGGTCTACAGAGTCAGTTCAGGACAGTCAGGGCTACACAGAGAAACTCTCTCTTGAAAAACCAAGAACAAAATAAAAATAAATGAATTACCTCAAATACAAAACAAAATAGAAAAGTAAACTCTTTAATTTAAATATATATGTTAAATATATATTTTTATAGATAACATATATGGGAGTTTTGCCTGCATATATCTATGTGCCATATGTGTGCCTGGCGCCTCCGAAGCCAGAAGAGGGCATTGGATTCCCTGGAGCTGGAGTTGCAGAAAATTGTGAGCTTTCATGTAGGTGCTGGGAATAGAACCCAAGTCCTCTAACAAAATAGCCAGTACTCTTAACTATGGAGCCAACTCTCTAGCCCCCTAGCTAACTCCACAATTTTTTCCTTTTCTGAATTAAGTATTTGGCATCATGTTATCTTAAAGAGTCATCCCCCAGCACGAGGCTGTTTAGATCCTTATTTATGTTTTCTTCTAGTTTGATAGTTTAATTTGGTGTAGGTGGTTGGAGACAGGGTTCCTCTGTGTAGCCTTGGAGCCTGTCCTGGAACTAGCTCTTGTAGACCAGGCTGGCCTCGAACTCACAGAGATCCACCCGCCTCTGCCTCCCGAGTGTGGCATTTTGGTTTTATTTATCCGTTCTCACTGGTACCTGTCTCAGCACTTCTTGCGGTAGAATAGCCTGTCAAAGATTGGTTGCCTTGGTGCAACCACTGGGTGTCAGTCTAGGTCAGCAAAGGCAATCTGCTGGGTCCTTCACCAACTCATCGGCTAGATTCATGTCAGATAACCAAGAATTTGCTGTCACGGAGGCCCAAGATGCCAAGTTCACATGAAGTAACCGGAAGGCAAGTGTCGTTCTGAGAGCTCTGGAAGACCACTAGCATGAAGCATTTCACTGAGAAATAATGTGAGAAATTTTTAAAATCATGAAACTTTTGAAAAGAGCAACTCAATTTAAAAGCAAGCCATGAGGGCTGGTGAGATGGCTCAGTGGTTAAGAGCACTGGCTGCTCTTCCAGCGGTTCTGAGTTCAATTCTCCATAACCACATGCTGGCTCATAACCATCTGTAATGCAATCTGGTGCCCTCTTCTGGCCTGCAGGTATACATGCAGGCAGGACGTTGTATACATAATAAATATTTCTTTAAATAAATCATGAGAATCATGAGATGATAATGAAGTCTCAAGAGCCAGGGAGATGGCGCCACATGTGACAATATTGACACATAAGCCTGACGGAGTCACCTAAGACACCGAGATGAACAACCTGTGGGGGACCTGGTTCCTTCAAGGAAAGGGAACCAGAATGTCTTGTAAGTCTCAGAAGCCTGCTGACCCCTGCTGGTAGCCTCATGACCAGAATCCCCTCTCCACTGCAAACTTGCTTACTGCAGTTCCTGTTGCCTGAGACAGTTCCTTTTTTCTTAATGTCCTCCAGTCACTCTCCTGCCCAACTGAAATCAGCCTACAAAACCCTACTGTTCTCTTGGAGACTGGCAGTTCCTGCTTTAAACAAAAGCTTTACCTTCTGGCCTCAGTGTGGCTCTTGTCTCGTTCTCTTGTTAAGCCTCAAGCCAACCAACACTTTAGGAGAGAATCAACTCCTAAAAGTTGTCTTCTGACCACCACATGTGTGCTGTGGCATGCATGCACACACACAGACACAGATGCACGCATGAAGGCAGCCACGTGCAAATAAATAAGGCTGGGCATGATAATGCGTGTTTGTAATTCCAACATTTGGGAAGCACAGGTGGGGAGGCCACTTTTGAACATGAGCTACCCAGGGAGACGCTGCCTTTAAAAAGATTTCAGGACTTAATTAAAATGACCTTGATATGAAGATACAATAGAGGAAATAGACTCATCAGTTAAAGAAAACATTAAATCTAACAAAAGCTTTACCCAAAATATCCATGAAATATGGGACACCATAAAAAGGCCAAATCTTAGAATAATAGGTATAGAAAAGGAGAAGTTCAACTCAAAGGCACAGAATATTTAACAAAATCATAGAAAAAAAACTTTCCCTGCCTAAAGAAAGATATGCCTATAAAGATACAAGAAGCTTACAGAACACCAAATAGACTGGATCCAACAAAAAAAAAAGTCCTCTTGCCACATAATAATCAAAACACTAAACATACAGAGAAAAGAAAGAATACTAAGAGCTGCAAAGGAAAAAGACCAAGTAACATATAAAGGTAGGCCTCTCAGAATTACACGTGACTTCTCAGTGGAGACAATGAAAGCCAGAAGGTCATGGTCATGCATTATGCAGACATTAAGAGACCACGGATGCCAGCCAGACTACTATACCCAGTAAAACTGTCGATCACCATAGAAGGACAAAACAAGATATTCCATGACAAATCTAGATTCCACCAATACCTAACCACAAACCCAGCCCTACACAAAATACTAAGAGGAAAACTCTAACCTAAGGAAGATAACTACACCAACAAAAACACAAAAGCTCAGAATTCTACAAGACTTTCAAAGAAGAACAAATACCAATACTCCTCAAATTATTCCACACAATAGAAACAGAGGGAATATTGCCAAACTCTTTTTTATGAGGCTACAATTACCCTGATACCCAAACCACAGAAAGACAATACTAAGAAAGAGAATTACAGGGGCTGGAGAGATGGCTCAGAGGTTAAGAGCATTGCCTGCTCTTTCAAAGGTCCTGAGTTCAATTCCCAGCAACCACATGGTGGCTCACAACCATCTGTAATGAGATCTGGTGCCCTCTTCTGGCCTGCAGGCATACACACAGACAGAATATTGTATACATAATAAATAAA